>NW_020664436.1:36534576-36615278 GCF_002925995.2 Terrapene triunguis
AGAAGGACCAGGGAAGTGAGAGGGTGAAGGAATAAGCCCCCTAACAATGTTTACTACTCAAGCCGCACAAGCACTAGAGTGCGGCATGTCCATGCACAGGCACACAATGGAATGGGGGAAAGGTTTCCTACCCATGCTGCCAGCTTTATCCATGTTTTGGGGCCAGAATCTGGCAAATAGTCTGTACTTTTATATCCCTCTGTTTGCTATCTTAACACACACAAAAGTAAAGCCAAATAAATACAGTACCTGCTCGTAAGTCTAAGTCTATCGCTCTGTACATTTCCTCAATATTTTTTCTCAGGCTTGGATATTCATACAATATTTTCTGAAACTGTCCACTGAAAGAGAGTACATTCTGCATACTGTAACTGCTCTCACAGTATTAGTCCTTTTCTTGGTGCCCAGTAGACACATTTCTGGATTGGGGGAAAATGTAATAAAAAAAATGGATGAAACACTTTATGGGAACTATAAATCTTCTCTCCCTTCCCTCACAATCTTCCTTTATTTTCTTGATGAAAACTTAGAAGTTAATTGAAGATTGAATGAATACCAGTGCAGAATAAACATCATAATCCACACTATATAGTTCCTTATCTATATTCAAATGATTCAGAATATAACATTTACCACATTGCTTTTCAAAGAGCCTTCAATTCTGTCCCTAAAACATGATCCTCATGGAAGAAAAGTACTTATTCAACTTTTCATTGTTTAAAAATTGTGGTATATTTGAAGAGATTGGGGCAGCATTAGACACTGTCTAAATGGGCAGCTACCTAAAACACCTTTTAAAAAAGGCAGTGGAATATTACTGTGACTACTGTGATCACCCCACATGCTAATCCTGAGCCGCTCGTATTCAGCTGTGAAGTTTCAGGCCTTGCACTCCTCCTCCATCATCTGTCCAAAGAGGGGACCACGTTTTTGCTCAGGCATGTGTGGAAGGTTTCTTTGCGGTCCAGATGTTCATAACTAGTGCAAAAGATTCTAGCACATGTTTGAGAACTAAAGGTGCCCACAAGATCACTGACATAGATTGTGTCAAACCCAGGGTTATTATTTGTGGGAGAGGGACATGTGTGTGTGTGCCTCCTAATGTGAAACCTTTTTTTCTTAATGGAAATAGTATTAATTTAGGGAAACTAGGGCTAAAAATAAGGAAACATAATAAGCTGTATTAGGTTAAACAAACATTTTGGATAGAGCAACATTTATTCATTTTTGCATTGCACACATCATGAGCCTAATTCTCTTCTCACTTATACCAATGTAGCTCTATTGAATTCAGTGGAACTGTGCCCATTTATACATGCTGAAGATCTGGCCCATTGAAGCTAAGAAGTTTGGTTTGTATCTTATAAGAACACAAATTCACATGTATTATTCTACCTATAAACTGCTGTTCTGTGTTAAAAACAAAACAAAACCCAACCCCAAAAAACATTGTTACTATACATGTATTTGAAATAATTGGCATAGAAGCCATTTTGTCTGTTCTGCAGACATGAAAGGCTACAATGTCTACATAAGACATTCAAAATAGGCAATGGGGGAAAAAATCACTGGCATCATAGACACTAAAGATGTTAAAAAGAATGACAATAATATTGATTATTTTTCCTATTTTTCTTGGTCCAAATTCTTGAGATGCTGGGTATCTTTACATCCAATTACTTCAATGGGAGATGCGGCTGCTCGTCTGGCAACTATTAATAGGAACTTAACTTAGGAAATGTATAAAAGGAAGATTGTTTTGCTTTACTTGACTGTATTATGTTCTCCCTAGTATTCACAACTTGAACATGAGAGTTGCAATGCAGTAGTGGCTAGAGAGGTACATCAAATTATAGGATGTTTCATTCATTTCAGCACATAAGACTTCCTGCTTAATCCATTTTAAGCTTCAGTAAATAACTATTTCATTTATTACTATTTATAGTAGTAGTTGATAAAATGTTGAACACTCGGTTTACCTTGCATCGTTACTGTACTAGCTGACTCTCTACAGGTGCATGCATACATACAATGTATACATGGTGATATCCATATGAGAAATCAGAGCCAGGTGATGCATTGCATTTATCACATACCTTTTGACCACCTCACCTGCAGCCTGCCCACTAAGCCATTTCCTGGCCTTATTCTCACATTCCAAATTCTTGAGTAGCTTCAAAGCGTGAATATTTAAACATTTTATATTAGCTTGCCTGAAAAATGTCTCCACTTCCTATTACACTGCACAATTGTCATGTATCTGAGTGGACAGGTACTACAGTTAGAAACATTATAATATTCAGTCTGGTTCCAGTGACAAGTTTAAGGTGTATTTCAGCTCATGACTAATTAAGGCTGGGATTTGGGAGAGCGAATTTCAAGAATGTGTTGATAATGTCTTGCTAGCCAAAGGAATCAAGCAAGGGGATTACAACTGTGGCTATGAGGCCCATCAGGCTGAGGACAAACATTACTGGCTGGTGACATTTCTCTTAATCTCTTTAAAATTCAGTCAGGTACACTGAATCCTCCTCTGCAAGGAAAGCTCTGCCCGCTTGAGAGTCTAAAACCACCCCTCTGAAAGGGATTCTTTGTGTCGGAAGCAATTGTGGAGTCCCCCCGCCCCTCAATTTATATAGAATCTAGTTTCTCGAAAAGGGAGCATATGCAAGTCATATCCTTGGACAGACTTTCTTGTGATGAGACCTTTGAGCCTTGTCTAAACATCAGCAGCTATAGAATCTCTGCACACCTCATCTTGCAGACTTACAAATGTTTCCTGACGCCTCAGAGAACCAGGACTATAATCTAGATCAAAAGATTTTTTTTTTTATTGTTTGAAAGCCAGACTCTCATGTAAGTACTAGAGCAATTTCAAAAAACTCTGGAATCCCTTGTTTATTTTTAATTGATTTTTTTAGATATGAAACAGCATTTGCAAAATGTTATTTCTAGTCATCATCGGTTCACAACATTCAGTCCCTTTTGTAAACATTCTCAAATAATCTTTCAAAACATGTCTGAGAATCTTTCATTTGGAATGACAAGCTCAGGATGGCCAGTTAATTCATTGATGTTTCTACCACACTTAATGTAAGATGTACTATATCAAAGGAATGCTTTCAAAGACATTTTTGGTTGACTATCTTAGAACCAAAGTTCAGGGTGAAATTTTCAAAACTGCCCAGCACTGGCCTACCTCTGTTCTCGCTGAAGTCAACAATCCCACCCTCAATCTAGGCATCAACGAAGTTCTGTACTAGAACTATAAGACTTTGGGAATTGCCATGCCAAATCAGAATAGTATCCTGCAGTTATAGGATAAGATGCCCTAAGGACATTTTCATCCTGTCCCCCATCAGTTAGAGGTTGGCTTAGGCCCTCAGGTGTGAGGATTTTTATCTGTTCCAAAACTGTTGTTTTTAAAATGCTTACTATGATATGGATATTCTTGTTACTACTATAATTTACTTGAAGTGTGTTATATTAGATGTTCTCTTATTACAGAATGTACCCTGTTTGCAGAGTTTTCATAATGTATTGCCTGATTATGCCACTGAGCAGCATACACAATTCCTATTGACTTCTATCAGACTTTCACACAGAGAACATGACAATATAATACAATACTTCTGAAGTACTTTCTATAACTATTCATGACTATGTCTACACTGGTGTTAAGATGTAAACTAAAGAATGGAAAAGTATTCCCAGTAATTCCTTATGTCATATTGCTATGGAGACAAGAAGAACTCACAGCATCTGGCTCCACTTACCGAAAAGCAAGAAGGCAAAAGATGTGCTAGTTAAGTCTAGTATATAAGCACCAGCTGATAAAGGCTATACAGAGTTCTGGGGTGATAACTACGAGTAGTGAGATTCTGACCCAAACCTATAGAAGGGGGAATCTCTAGATCTGGAAAATCTCCTGAAAGAGTGTCATTGAAATTCAATTTCCTTTTAATCTCCTGAAAATGTCCGAGTAAATTCATAGTGGTGTAGTCCCTCCCCTGTAGATGCATGCTGAAAAGACCCAGGACTGTGCCCAAAAACAGGGCCTGTCACCCTTTCTGTTCTGAAAGATTATTGCCTTTAGTTGTTGCATCTGGATAATACATGTTGGTCCAGTGAACTAGCTTCTAGGCAATCCACTGGGCCAATGACTATATGTCCCTGTTCTGAGCAGAACCAGACTTATGGGCTAAAAAGGATCCAAGGTGAACTCTTCAGCCTGGCAGGCTGAAATTCATAGTGGCAGAAATCAGCTTGGGTGGAAGCTACAATGTCAGTCCCAAAGCAACATGAAGTGGGTGACACCACCAAAGCCGAGGTTCCTGAATTGTCACAGGGAGAAGAATTGTTTCCTTGAAGGGTAAACGGTGTCACTTCAAGAAGGTAGCCTTGGAGAGGTATGGAGGCACTGGCATGCCCAAAAAAACAGGCAGCGAGGTGTCTGTGTAAATGAAGTTTTGCTGATCTAGTGAGAGGGCTAGAGCCCTGGACATATGAACTGAGACTGAGAAACCTAAATATTTTGCTCACCTGGGAGTTTTGAATCATGCGTAGGTTCATGATCTCTGAGGAGATGGAAATGGGATATTGCTGTGATTTGTTGAGAAAGTGAAGACATGTCAGGTACTGGTGAAGTTTGCTGGGAGATCAAGATGGGGTCTGAATCACCCCAAATTATTACGCATTTACAGTAGCACTAAGAAATAATGCATGTTACCAGGATCTTGGTTGGTAAATTGGGGACCATGGAGAAGCAAAGTGGATAAAAATATCTTTTTAAAATCCTCCACAGTGAAACAAGATACTGGTGGACCAGGCCCTTTTGAGGTTCACCAAGCAAAACAATGTCCCAGGAATATGGAGTAAATAGACATTGCAAGTGTCTCCCAATGGAAGTTTGTGTTTGCAAAGCCTCTTGTGAAGGATGTCTGGGTTCAGAATAGGGCAACAAATCCCAATATTCAGGCATGAAAGGGAGCATGGCTTTAAACAAAAAACAAAAAACCACCTGTGTCCCTTTTGGTAATGGGAAGAATAGATCTTTGGGTCAGAGGAGATCCTGCACTTTTCCATGGGCAAAGAGTGTTTTGGCAGAGACTGAAAAATGGGGTTTCCAAAGACAATTCTACATAATAGTCCTTGTGTGCCACCCTAGCTGTACAAATCCCAACAAGTTTCAGAATATGCACCGCCTTCACCGTGGAACAGCCAGAGGCATTCTGCCGGTGAGGGTGGAAAAAGGTTTTTGATGCCCCCTGTCCCCAGAGTGGCTGCACCAAAAAGAAAAAGAAGCCAGCCAACCAGTGGAGAAAAAAATCCCACAATACAAAAATGGCTGAATCGCCCAGTGGCATGGTACCTCCTGGAAGTTGGCACCCAGGACACCCACCCTGCTCACCTGACCCTTGAACCAGCCTTGCCTTCTTCCCTCTTCTGTGTGAGAACAGAGTTGGGGATGGGATAGGGTTGACCTGATCTCAGCAGGTAGCTTTTTTGGAAGGGTCAGAGGCTGGAAAAAGGAGGTCAGGTGAAAGAGTTTAATCCATTCAGTCTGTGCAATGCAAGATGCCCCTGCTAAGAGGTTCTGGAAACCTGACAAAGAATGAACTGTTTGGTTATGAAAGGAAGAGGAGGACAAGGAGGAACTAAAAATAAAGAATGTGCAAAACTCCTTCCTCTGGGAACTTAGCTTAAAGGAAGACTTTGGTGAAGAGTGATGAAGAAGAACTTCTTGTAAGGCTCACAATGTCTCTGTGACTTTTTCAAGATTCTTCTTCCACTCTCAAAAGACATTGGCTAATTGAGATTTTGTGCTTACCCTATTGTGTTTCAGCCTCTGAGCCAGATGTGTGTACTGTGAAATAGGATATAGAAACACCTGGAGATCTGGTAGCAAGCCTGCACCTTTCAGAAGAGGAAGAAGTAGAGGTACCTGAAGCACTGGAGAAGGTGATGGCCCCAGAGAGAAACTCCAGGACAGATAGAGTGTGCTTCAGATGAGACAGGCTGGCCAGTGGCTTTTCCAAGAGTGGGATGAGATTGGAAGCTGAAAGCCTGGTGTAATAATTAGATCAGCTCCTACTACCTGAGGGAAAAAATCCCCATGGACAATAGAGGGAGTGAGACTGGCAAAGTTGAGAAATAGGTGGAGTTTGGTGTACTACCCCTTCCACCAGTGGGAAGTCAGGCCAAAGGTTTGAAAGTTCCAAAGCCTCAGAGATAGAAGGAACATGGCCCACTAATGCAAGTTTCCAGTATGGAGCTGGAGGGGAAGCACTGAAAGATCTGCTCTTGTCACCTATAGAGACGGTTATGTGAGTGAGCCATCTAGCTAGCTGCTGAAGGAGGGTGGATTAAGTGGTGATGCGGGAAATCAATTCTAAGGCATAACAAGCAAAGCCACTTCTTGGACATAAAAGGGATGGATTCTAGCAGATGTAGCATCAGAGCATGTGATAAGAGACATGGAGAATTTTTAGCGGGTTCCCTGGCCCTTGTCTTTCTACTTTACAGGAATTTCTATTGTGGAAACGAAGCTGGGAGGCAGTGAATCTTTTTCTGCTGCCTTTTCTCTCCCTTCTCTCTTCATTCTGCATCTTTCCTGTTTTCATCAGGTCTTACACCTCCCCTTCTTTTTCCTCCTCCTTAGAACTGAAGGGTAGGGACAAAAAAAAAAAAATAAAACAAAGCAGGTGAGGAAGCAAGATATCTGCTCCATGAATCAGGATCAAGGTGCATGCATACATGTGTGCGCACATAAATGGGGAGAGAGGGAACTTATGTGGTTATATAATTGGCAGATATTTTGATTCCAAGTAGGTTGAGCCATCACATTGCCTTAAAAAGGGTATTTTGGTAATATATTCCCCTTTATCTATGTACTACTGTTTAACTGTCTTTAAGTGTATAAAGTGCCAGATTCTGGCTTCAGTTACCCCATGGTAACCCCAATTACATTAATGGATCAAATTCTATTTTGACACATCTCTGATATTCCACGGCCTTGAATTCTATATGTGTATAACCATAGGTAAAATTTAAAGTGTAAAGTGCATTCTGGAGAGTGCTTTGTGTGTGATATGATCTGTTTGATTTATGCCTATAACTCAGATTTCAAATTAAATAAGAATTGTGTCCCTTAGTTAAGTCCATATTTGTCCTTGATTTGCTAAATGGACTATGTACTATCATTTAGTTTATCAAGTACAAAGTAAAAAAAAGCAGGTCTCTCTATATCAGTTTATGGAGGTCAGTGCATATTATAATAAGTGCCGGGTAGTGCTAATGTTCTATAATAATTATAGCAAAAAGGTTCCAGTAAAGAAGACCAAACTAGAGCTATGTTTTGAGGGAGTTTTTAAGTTGCCACTGGCAAAAATAAAACAAAACTGTTTTTGTAAAACAAAAATCAGTACTTTCATACAGCTCTAAATCAATCAAGCTTTCCAAACAAAGGAGTCAGTCAGGAAGTTGTCTTTCTTCCCTTATGTTAGTAAATTATTATTTTAGTTATGCTGCTTGTAATATGTACAACTATTCACTGCAAAAGCAAAATAAATAAATTGAAAAGGTATTACAGTTTGTCCCTACCCTTTATTGCCATTTTGTCTTCTATTAAAGCAAATCAGTGAGCAAGACTAAATGCCTACAAATTGAAATAATTAATTAACTTTAAAATGGAAGCTATAAAGCTTCTATTTAGTGATCTGCTATATCATTTTGAATGCCCATCTCCTGTGTCTGAATAACTGGAAAGACTGTGCCAAAAGAGGTCCCCAAAATTTGTCAGTGCTAACTACTTCACTAAACTTAAAGCTTTCACCTCTGGTGATTAGTCAAATTTTGCTCTAAATGGGATTAATTCGGGTGTATCTGTGAAGAAGATTGTCAGGGTGCACGTCCCTCTTCTCATCTGTCCTCCGGTCTTTTTTTTCCTTGCTGAATTTAAAATGAAGCTTGAGCTATAATCTTGCATGGCAGATACTGGATCATTCCTTTGATAAACATCTAAAATGCTAATGAATGTGGGCTGCAGTTCTGAAACAGAAAAGCAAATGATTTGACAAGAATCTGGAGGGTAAAAAAAATTCTGACTTAAAAGAAGCTCTTTTTGTTCACATTCTGTATTGTTTCCCCAAGAAAAATTTTTTTGCTCTGCAGAAAAACAGAAAATCCTACTACATCAAAACGCGGAAGCATGAAAAACTGATGAGCTTTCAGATTGTCCTCTTTTGCATGCAAATCATATCAGAACTTCTCATTAGCATAAATGCATGAGCAACTCTAAATGCTTTTAATTTCCAATCTCAGCCAGCAGAGGAGTAATTTGTCACTGTCAGGGTGAAAATCTAAAAAGAAAAAAATAGAGAGAGAAGGACTCCGTGCTAAATTGGAATCATATAAATTTTTGATTTGCTAATTGACTGATGCTGAAGTTCAATCAACTGCCTTGAAGGTGTAAATAATTCAATGTACAGTCAGAAATAAAAGCATAATGTGCTTCTACTGAAAGCATATTAGCATTCAGTGCAGCAGGACACACCTGACTATGTCTTTTGCATAGATACCCCTTTAGTCAAATGATAACTATGCTGGCAAGTGCACTTACACTAACAAATGAAACAACCACTCAGCAAACTGTAGACTTTCAGATGAATATATTTTTTGCGCTAGGGAAGAGATTTTAAAATATTTTACAGCAAATATTCCAGTAAGTCAGATCTAATTCTTTCAAGAATGGTGGCGTACACTTATACTATACCAATGCTATTATAAGATCCAGAAAGTGCACCAATAGAAATCTAACACTTCTGTTAACTTCTAATTATTCTGTTCCCTTCATCAACTGCTTTAAATGTCACATGCAAAGTGTATTTATTGCAAAAACACTACTTATTAGTGTGCATATGCTCAGGGTGTGTTGGAAACTGTGCAGTGTAAGGGATATATAGAATAGATATGCCTTGAATGATTAATAACTACTGAATCCTTCTGGCCCTTAAAAAAAAAAAAAGCTATCCACCTCTGTTATCCCAGAATAGAGTTCATGTATGAAGTAAAGACAATAAGAAAATGATTCACATCGTATGAGACACTTTGTCCAAGGAGCTACAGATCAGCAAGATCAAGAGTTCCTATCCCCAAGAATAGAAACTAAAATGTCTAAAGGGGAGTATTGCTAATTATCGAGGCAAGAATCTCAGTTTGCGTATGGATAAAACCTCTTTTTCCCTCCCAGCCTACGTCTAATATCCACTAGATGTGCTAGCGCAGTGCAGATGCACCGATGCAGCTGTGTAGCATGTCTGGTGAAGACGCTCTGTGTTGACAGGTGAAAGCTCTCCAATCATCATAATAAAACCACCTCCGAGAGAGGTGGTAGCTATGTCGACAGGAGAAGCTCTCCTGCGGACATTGCACTGTTCACACCAGCACTTAGGTTAGTGTAACTTATGTTGCTCAGGGGTGGCTTATTCACATCTCTGAGCTACATAAATTATACTGACCTAAGTGGTAGTGTGTACAAGCCCTAAGCTACCAAGTAAAGGTGATACCCTGCTTTCTTATTGCACATTGTGAATGGATCAAAAGATGGGTAGGAAAGCTGCAAACTGGGCAAAATAGAAATGACTGGCTATAAGATGGAAGGTCAAACTGGACAAACTATCTGTTACCCCAAGAAATGCAAGCCACATGTTTTCACCCCTCATTAGAAGCTACATGTTTGATTGCCTTATGAATCAGATCAACATCCTTCTCTATATGTGGAAAATGCCTCATGTTCTATTTTAAGTCCTAAATAATGTGAAATGCTTATGTGCAATCCAAGAATGTATGGAGCATGTCCTCCAAATTTAGAAGATGAAGAATTTTGTTGGTTTTCATTGTAAATAATCGTTGCACTCTAGAAGTAATATGAATTTGTCTGGCACCAGGAAGAAGGAATGTTAAAAGATATAAGACAGAGTGTAATTTTGGAATATTAAGAGAAATTGCTTAAAGAGTGTATGTGGGTGGGGTGGGGACTGTGGGAATACAACTGACAGCAGGATTTGCTAATGAAATACAAAGCTTAAAATGAATCAAACTTAAACATCCTCCGATAAGAAAAGGATTGAAGAAATTTGTTATACATTATTGCCATCTACTGGGTAACAATGGAAACAGCAGAAAAACTAGGAGACCTGAAATCCAAGCGCTCACTTGGCACTGATCTAATGGAAATCAGAGGTGGCCCTCTTCATCAAATCCCTGAATTTAGGATATTTTAAAACGGAAGTCACCATGTGCTCACGAGAGTTGGCTGGGCCTAACAAGAAGCTGCAGGATCCTAAGTGTAACCGATGCCTGGAACAGCTGTGTAGAATGGACTTTCCCCCCCATCCCAAGGTTAAGAGGATAAGAAGAAGTGATCAGATTTCATTTCAAAGATTTATATTTCCCCTTCTATTTTTTTGAATATAAATAACTGTAGGTTATCTTGCTAAGTTTGCAATCTCTAGTGAGACCCAAGTAACCATGTTTCAGACTTAACTCCTTGGTAGGTCCAAGAAAATTGGCCTAAGAGAGATTGCTTTAAATATTCTAAACTTGTTCCATTTAGACTAATCCATTCAAACAGGAGTAACCACACTCTCTTAAAAAGTGCCTTAAAGACAAGTGCATCCTTGGAACTGTGAAATATGTTAGAAACTGAAGAACTGATGATCATAAGTAAATATAATAAGAACCCCTGGTAATGTGCACTGTTCCTTGTTATAAATGCTAAGCCTCAACTCTAGTCTTGCTTGCCAGACTGTACTGGGTGTGTAGCACATGCCTAGAACATTGGTTGTGTCTACAGCTGAGTGGTGAACTGGTCATTGTATATTAGTGTGGTTGCAGGTGAATTAATAGATTGTTGGTTGGTTAAGAATAAGCAAGAGTTCTAATTTGAGAAATACTGTTCAAGGTACGAGTTGATCTGAAAAAACTCAGTATTAAAATCAGTAAATTAGCATTTCCTGGACTCAATAAACAGTGGTTATCCCGTTGGATTCTATTACATATTGGCTATAATTCATCCAATTGGCAAACCTAGTTTGTTTGTATTCAGCTTTAAAATCTAACTGGCACCTCAGTAAATTAATAAAAATTGACCCCTTTTCATGCTTACAGCAGGTACTTGCAATAGTTTATAATTTACAACATAAGAATATTTGGTTTGCTTTTTCTTCAGCATAAACAGAATATTTCAAAAAACGATCTTTTAAGTTACATATTTCCACCAAACTGTGTATTATCTTTTAAATCAATTAAGATTTACTATCCATCTTATGGTTGTATAATTTAACTATGGTACCAACAATCTAGCTGAATAATTAAAAAGGCTCTTGAATATGCTCAAACCCTCCCATGGAGCTTGTATGAGGAAGAGATGTGACTTACAATGCTCTTGATGCACAAAGTGGATTGTCACTATCCACCTGTCCATGTGACATGAAAATCAAATATGGATATAGGGACCCATAGAAAGACTAATCACTTTGGTTGGAATTTGTGGAAGGCATATTTCAATAAGTAAAATCTAAATAGTCATCATTGTACTATTTTTCTAGATTGATGGTGCAGAAGGTAATTGTCATATCAGCTACTTTTTATCTATTCCTTGCATTTATCCTTACTGCTCTACCTCTGTACTCTTCACATATCACCCAAAATGGAGATTTTTTTTTAAAAAAAGAAAAATATTTAAAAAATATTTGGTTAACGAAGTGTCCAGTCAGCTCTTGTTCCAGGCAGATTTAAATTACTAGTAACAGGATTTGTGCTGATACACGAAATCCATATTTCTGATCATCAAGGGCCAGATCCTACTTATGCAAGATTCCCATTGACTTCAATGGGGGCTGAATATGAATAAAGTCTGTAGGATTAGACTCCATGGTGTTAAACTTAAAGTGTGGTTAAACTTAAAGTGTGAACCTGCTTCCATTGAGATCAATGAGAATTTTTCCATTGACCTCCTGGGAGCAGGATCATGCCCTCTGCTTATTTTTAACTACATATTTTCTTTTAAAACAATATTACAATACAAAAGGAAATAGCCCAGGATCTACGGGATGTGAGCTATCATGGGCTGAACACAGATAATTTGTACTAAGTCATCCTTGAGAAAGACGCTTGACTGAGGCTCATAAAATATAATTATTCATCTGAGATTTTACTTCTTTGAAGTTATCATTTGTCTGAATTCTGACTCTTGGGTCCTGGCTTCCCAGTGCCAGATGGACTGGAACTCTCCAAACTCTTGAAGGTTTTCTGGAGTTTCCAAACTCTACTAGGTAATACAGAGACATGGATCTCACTGAGAGACAACCTGTCTCCTGCTGTGAGCTGAGACCCAAAGGTAAGAACCCATTCAATAAGGTATCTTTAGAGAAAAATATTTCTGAAAAGTATATTTTTAGGAGTGGATCTGCTTGTGCCAGAGTGGCAAGTGTTTTCCAAAAACCCTTGCTGGTGGGGACGGGGAGCGGGGGGTGAATTCTGGACTCTCCTACAAGAGTAAGAGGAAAGATATGGAGGTACAATTATTATATTATATACAGTGCCTAGAACCCCCAATGTGCTATGCACTATTCATACACATAGTAAGAAACAATCCCTTCCCCAAAGAGCTTACAATCCAAATATACAAAACAGAAGATGGGAGGAGAAACAGATACACAGATGTGAAGTGACTTGCTCAAGGTTACACAGCTGATGAGTGGCAGAGGTGGAAACAGAGCCTAGTTTTCCTCAATCTCATGCCCATCCACTGTACCATGGAATTCATCCCTGACCTGTGACCCTTCCGTGCCATCTGCAATGGCACAAAGATGTCATAGTGCAGGCAAAAGCTCCTTCTGCAAAAGAGACCCTCTGCAGGAGCTGGCAGAGTTTGCTCAGCACCAACTCAGCCTTCTAACAAACACAGAAGGCTTTCAAAAAGTGAGCTGGGGGCAGGCAGAGAGTGTGTTGGGGATAGCAATCGGAGTGGCCAGGGTGTTCTTACCTCCCAGTAGTTTTCTGCTTCTTGAGGCCCACTGCAGAAAGAAAACTAGTTAAGGCTGCCCTCAGGCCTACCTGAACTTACACAAAGGGCAGAGCCATTTTCTTGCAGCTTGAGACTAGGGAAGACACAAGCTGCTTCCTTCTGCTAGCCACAGCACTGGTGCAGGGTTGAATCTTACCTCAGGTTGCCTCTTCGCCTTGATTATGGAAAGTGTTTAGTTTAAATGGAAACACAAGTTTCCCAGACTTGCACTCTTTCTTTCTACAGTTTGTTCTCACTCTGGGAGAGAATAAGGAGGAATTTGTCTCTGACAGCCCCTTATTACAATACTGGTAACCCATCTCTGACAAGTTCACTATTCAGAAAAGATCAGCTACTTTGTGCTTTTAGTTAAGCAGCACTACTCACCATGAAGAGGAGAAAGGGATCTGAAAGGAGAAAAATAAGACCAACCATAGAATGAAACGGTGGATAAAAGTCTTAGGATTTCATTCAGACTGTGAACAAACAATTAAAACCTTGCTCTAAATGATACAAACACAGCCATTTCAGGCTTTTTTTAAATTTAAAACAGCCCTTTAAATGTGTGTGTTTTTTTTCTTTTTAATCCCTTGTTATTTAGCTGCCTCTAGTTCTCTTGTGACTTGTACATCATTCAGGCAACAACTGTGAGCTAATCATTTGGACACAGTGGAAGAAAGACTTGTTAAATGGAGGAAATGCAGTTGTGCTGTAACTAATTGTTGGTTAATTCTGTATTTTAGTAGTGTATACGGAACACAATATCTTCTATGAACAAAGTTGTAAATGTTACTAGATTTTATCAAGTATTTTACAATAGCTATAGAGAAAAATACTTCCAAAAAGCACACTCAAGAACAGATCTACTGCACCAAATGGCAGGTGTTTTCCTTGTGGGGAGGGTGAATCTCTCATTAAGTTGGGGAGCTCTGAGTAAATGTCCCATCAATATATCTGGTTTTCTATTTTTTTAAATGAAACTGAGAGGGAGAATCAAATAGCATCAAATTCTGCAACCAGTTCAATGCCAAAGTAAACAAATTTTGTGAACGGGATCTTCACAGGGTTGGAGGAAAGGACAATCTTCCCCTTCAACCATAAAGCACCAGTAGCGCTACTCTGTGGCTGTTTTTACAGCCTTATGGGTGCTGTAACTCCCTACTAAGGACTCGTGGGTATTGGCAATAGCTGATAACACCCCATAGGCTCTGGCCATATCCATAGCACTCATCCAACCCACAGCTCTGCAATGTATGGTTGGCTTTCTCATCCTGTTCCAGACCTAAAAGGTTCAGCCCTCCAGCTGGGCCCCAGATAGCCCTACAAGGGATGGGCTATCAGTGAATAGAAGAGAGGGAAAGTAATACAAATGAATCATCCTAAAGTTGTATTAAGGGCTTCCTTCAGAGGGCACTCATCAAGCTGTGGCCTCAAACTGAGTTCATAGGAAATAGAGGGGAAATAGTTCCTTCACAAGGTGAGTCAGCATCAGGTCTGTCTGTCTGTCTGTCATCCATCAGGGGCTATCAGGCAGCAGTTATCCAAAGAGCGCCTGCCTTCAGCCAGCCCTCTCTCCTGGAACTGAAGTTCTACTCTACCTCCTAGTCTGCCATCAACTGAGCTGGATTTCTTCCTCTTAAGCACCTCTTTCCCTGACATCTCTCACAGGTATGAAGTGGCAGTGATACCTGACCTCACTTCAGCTCATTAACCCTGTGTTGCCCAGTGTTGGGTTTGTATACCTCCTCACAACACTCATTTGCTGCATTTCATCTTACCTTATGTTGTAAGCTCTTGTTCTAGGGAAGATGTCTTTCTAAATGTTTGTATGGCATATAGCCCAATGGGGCTCTGATCCTGCTTGGCACCTTTGGATGCTATTATGATCTAAACATATAACAATTTTTTTTAAACACCCTGATAGCTCCACTGACCATACTCTCGCTATCATCATGACTCCAATCCTGTCAGCACAGCAGCATGAAGAAAATTGCCTTGAAGCAATACTCAGTGATGTATGTGGTCTCTGTGCGGGTGTGAGACCTTGGCTTCCAGTCTATGGCCTATTGTTACGATTTGGCTGTAAATAATGTATTATACTGTATCTAATTTATTTAATAATCTTAAATTATTATTTTCAGCTTGTCACAGTGTGTAATACTTTGTGATGCAAAAATCCAGTACACTACAGCCAATTAACTTCCATGGAAGTGGCAGTGCAAGGGTTAAGCAATATTTCATGTTTAAGGGTGAAGTGAAGAATTGCCCTCCGGAAAAGGTACGTAAAGTGTTACAGCAGGCTCAGATAATAAATGCTTGCTTTGCTTGCCATTTACTCACAGCTCCTCAACTCAGTGTACCTGGAAATGCTAACATTAGTAGCATCAAAATAGGGCATGGAAAGGAGAACAGGTGTGTTTGGGAGGCAGTGGGCTTACCCCAGATTCTGTGCTGCCTTAGCAAAGGAATAACCATCTTTAATTAAATAAACATACTTCTGCTCTCAGGTAGAACCTTCTGGCTCACAGTAGTGCAGCTAATGGGTCTAGTAGTTCAGAATGTGGAATATAAATGAGACAGTACATAAACAAACTTAGTACTGCTCCCTACATATCCCCTCATTTCAAGATACTTAACAGATTTTGTTGGGGGGTGGGGCGCTTACTTGGATTATCTCTCTTTAACCAAGGAGTGCTGTAATACACGTGCTTTCCCACATACAGGGAGCTCTCTTAGCCAGGTACTGACTTGTAAGCTGGCAGTGAATCCTAGATCTGGGGCTGATGATTGATGCAAAATGTTCCACATGAAGGAAGAATAAGCCTTTCTCTGGTTTACAAACCTGCCATGGGCTGCTCACACCCCTCCTATAGCCAAATAAACATCAGGTACTCCTGTGGGGACCAAGCATGCAGAATAAGGCCATGATTTACTATCATGAACAGGGATATATTATTATGAGAAAGAAAATCCAACTGTTTCTTCAAAGGGAAAGATAGAGCCTGAAATGTGTTATACAATATTATCTCACAAATTTCTTTCTTATGATAAATTATCTCTTGTTTTAGATGATTCTTAGGGTTTTTTTCCATAGTAACATGGCTCACTCTTGCAGAAATAAATGCAAATTAACTTTTTTTTTATTAAAATTGGGGGCAGAAATAAAACATTATGCTGTTCTTGCAAACTAAAAAAAATCATTAGTGATTGCCAAAGGCAACAAAGTTGATCTCTTGGCACTATATTGTATATAATTACTAATTTTCTTTTAGATTTCTGTCCTAGGACTAGGACATAGATTTATGTCATAGGACACACAATATATCTGGCACTATGGTAACTCAGTAGGCTATCTCATTCTGACCACTCCTCATCAGACTTGTTTCAAATTAACTATATTTTCAATACTATAGTGGGAAGGAGAGAGAAAGCAAACACTTCCATTACTTACATTTGCAGAACTGCCAAGGATGCTATAAGCATACCTCAGGCAGATTTAATTGTAATATTAATTAACTGGTTCACTTACTCACTAATTAATCTGCTGCCCCCTCTTTTCACACTCTCTTCAGAAGCAGACACAGAATTTTTAGAAAAGTTGCTCTTGACAGTCACACTGAACTAAAAGTTTATAATAGTGTGTGTACAAAAAAAAAAAAAAAAAAAAAAAAAAAAAAAAAAAGAAAAAACCCCGCCCTGAAAAAAAAAAAAAAAAGACTAAAGACACAGGTGATTATAATATCTATGTGATAAGTAGTAGAGCTTGTGTTCAATTGCAATTGTGTTTGTCATCCACATTTGACTGTATCACATGCACTCTGCCCATTAACCCATCTCTTCCCTTGTCTAACATGCTGGACCTCTGAGTTACTTTACACAAATGTTGTTTTTTAAAAAAATCAACCTGATACAAAAATGTTGTCTTCTTTCCCCTCAAGTATGGAATTTTCCTCTGCCCAGCCCCTTATTTCTCAGCCTGCCAAAATTACACTGGCCTGTGCTCTAGGATAAGTAATTGGACTAGTCACTCATTCATTGTCTGATATTGTATCTCTGATGCAGTGCTAAAAACAAGAGCTATATATCATCAGAAAGAGGAGAATCCCATCTTGCCAATGGGATACATAACATTGTTTCTAATTCTGGAAAGTCTCAAGATGCTGGACCTTAAAAATGTGACATTCTTATGTATGAAAAAGGTTATTTTTAGAGCAGTTTTCAATATATTGGTTACATACATTTTAATTATAAATTTTTCCTCTCCCTGTGAACACAATTGGACTCTTAATTAAGGCAACCATGATTGACAAGTACTGTAGAGGGATACAAAAATAGTTCTAATAAAATGTAAAGCACACTATAATGTTTGTCTATGGTACTTATTTTACCCCCATCACCATAGTGTCTTAACCCATCACAGCCTAACAAATGTATCTTCAGAAACTGAATATTCCTGTGAAGTATGATCACCCCCATTTTATAGATGGGGACCTGAGGCACAGAGATACTAGGTGATTTTTCCAAAGTCACACAGGAAATCTATGGCAGAGCAGGGAATTGAACATAGTCACTCAACTATCAGGCTAGTGACCTAACCACGGCTCCATCCTTCCTCTCAGCAAATTTTATTTTTTTCTGTAAAATACATTGCATGTACAGGAAAAATGATGGTGTGGTATAACAAATATTTATTGGTATTCTTTTGGGTGGGATAACCTCCATGGTTTGCTCATGGCATCAGCACATGAAAATAATGCAGTCATCTTAATATTACATCTCTAAAATCTTTATATTAGACAACATGATAATGTATTTTGTCCTAACTAGTATTACTTAGATAAGGAGACAAAATGAATCTATGCTAATAAGCACAGTTAAACTATTGCACATGGTTAGTTCACCGTTTTGGCTCAGATTTTGCTCTATAGGTTCATTCAGGTCTATATTTCCTACAGGAACGATGTGATCATTGTTCATTCTTTAAGTGAATCATCAATCAGAGTGTGGTAAAGTTAAAGCACTTAGCACCATTTTTTTGGTTGGAAAAAAATACTTCTGTAGAAAAATTGAATAAACATCATTTGTTTTAAGCTTACAAATGTTAACTTTATTAAACTCAAAATATTCAGCAATTCTATTTATATTCTGTGGGCAATATATCAACTCTCATAAATAATCTATGCTTGTAACCAGTCCAAATGACAAAATTGCAATCAGAATAGCACCAAAATGTGTGTATCCCAAAGACCCTAAAAATATTTTAAAGGTATATTTCTTCAGTAACAAAGGTGTATATGCAGCCTCTGTGACATGCATAATTAACTAGCCCTATGCACTTACTTAAAAATAAAACAAAAGACTTGGATTACATTTATATTATGGTTGCATACTAAAGATCTGATCTTTTAAACACTTTTGCATGTGAATAACTTCAGTCATGTGAATATTGCCCACTGTCTTCAGTGGGATTTATTCGTATAAGTAAAATTACTCCCAGGACTATCTTCAAGGTTGGGTCCTAAATGTGAAATAATATACAATAGAATAGTGCACTCTTTTTAAAAGACTTAATTAACTAAATGATGGGCCTGATCCTTCATTCCTTTTGCATTCAAATCTTCTATTGACATTTTGGGTGAACAAAGAATGCAAGACTGTATCCCATGTTCTCTCATAATAATATACCAATAAAAGAGGAAAACAGCTATGAGTTCTGGAAAACTTGCAAATGGAAAGAACATAGCAGAAGCATTATAGCAGCGAAATTGCATAAAGCTAGTAATGTAATTTTTCCCCTTCAGTTTTCTGCTGCAACTTATACTTCTCTGGTTGGAGCCTTCTTTGCTCTGGCCAAGTTGTACTTCCAGTGCTCTTATCTTTCATCTTCTATTTAAAAAGATAGATTGCGAATATTAAATGCTCACAGTCTATCTTTTTAATACATAATGGAGGTTTAAAATATCCCAGTTATCAAAGAAGTGCACCAGTGTCCATTTTAAGGTAACAAAACTTCTTTTGACCTGGCACATCTGAAATGGCAGTTGAAATTTTATTTAAAATTAAATTCAGATACATCAAATATACCTGACTCCCCTCAAACTATACATTACTTACCTGGCCAATTTCTTGGCCAGAATTTCTTCATCAAGGAAGAAGCAAGAGGAAATTTCTATTTTGTCTGTAGCTACATTACAAGGTGATCTGCATCAAGAAATGTAAATCTCTAGAGATAAATTTTCTGGTTTTCTTCTATTCAATTTCTGCCACTTGATTCCTGAAGCCTTTTCATCAAGTAAAACTTTCATTGACTTCAAAGGGAAATTTGTCTGAGCAAAGACTGCAGGATCAATTTTTCACGTGTGCAAGAGGTTTCTTCCATCATTTGCTGTTGGACAAGGGGGTCAGCTGCCCCTCTGTGATTCTCTCCCCAGCCTCCCTCCACTTTTCGTATGTCTATATGCTCCATGATGTCTTCCCCTTTTTGTTTCCCATCCCCTCCCAGACTTTGGAGGATATAATAGAATCACATACTCAAAGAGGTAGAGCTAGGCTTTCTTCTGAGTCTGCAGCACTTCCCTTTCCTAGCGTCCATTAATAACCTGCTTCTTAACATTCTGACAGAGAACTGTCATCCATGTGAGAAGGGAAGACCTTTGAGAACTGGCGTAAGACTCATATTTTGAAGGCTACACATTTGTGCTGCACTCTGGACAAGAGGGACCCACGCTGGTAGAAAACAGTCTTGTGATTCAGTCAGGGCATTTATGCCAATTTTTAATCAGTTTTTCAGGAAAAAAAACATTTTTGCCAGCTGAAAAATCCATCTTGAGGTATTCTTGCCACCAGCTGGTGGCAAAAATTATTAAGGACCTACTGGTATGTCTGTCTACTACTCAAATGGAAACCCAGGTGTCTGTGCTGGTGTCCCAATTAGAAAGAAACATGTTATTTAATTAGAAAAACAGGTTCACACATTTTCAGATCTCTAGGCAGACCCAGATGAGACAGAAAAAGCTGGTTATGTTAAAACTGGAATTTTCTCAAACTGGCACAGAGCAACAAAATTGTGAGCTATCCTGGATAGGGGGAGGGTAATAAAATGTTTTGTTACTTTTATGTTGCCAAAAAATAATTTTTGGACTCCAAAATGGCACCTTTCCAGGAACCTGATGAAAAATCTGTTGTCTTCTGAGGAGGAAATTAAGTTTTCTGGATTTCTAAAATGCACAATGAAAGGTTTATTTTGTCCCAGTGATATTAACATAGTTCCTTCTCCAAGTTATAGGAACTTTTGATGGCCTGGTTTAAATGGACCTAAATCTGTCCTTAGTATAACCTGTAACTGCCTTTGATCAAAGTTAGAGACCATTGACTGATTTGTTCCATTTATATTACATGTAACTAGCTTTCTTCAAAGTAACTGATGCATAACTACTTCATGGCCACATCACTGCCACTAATGTATAGCCAGTTACATTACAAATCGACTTTTAATAACTTTATTTTTAGACAGTTACCCCCAAAACTAAGCACTACAGCAGTTCTCTTGGAGGATAAGTTGCATGGATGTTTGAACTCTGCAGACTTGCCAACAATGTCGAACTTGTTTTACGACAATCAGAAATACTATTTTTTCTTAATCTTATTTAAAGCAAATTGGACAGACTTTTTTATTAAACTTTTAAAAAGTTTTCCTGATTCAGGTTGCAGTAATATACTAAGATGTGGCCGAGGGATTAAATTTAATTTAATCAAAACTCCATCTCTAATTTTATTTATCTGATGCAAGATAAAGTCCTTTCAACTGTAAGAAAATGCATGAAATTTCAGTTAATTGTCCAATGTGAATAGCTATTTCCCTTTTTTGCATTATTTCTCTGGAGATATTTATATGAAGTTACCACATCCTTCTTAACTGTAAATTTTAGATTTAACACTGTCTCTGGTGTACATGAGGAAACTTAATGTAAAATATTCATATTCTTAGAGAGAGATGAAAATATTTTTTTAACATAAAGGTGTGGATAATTGTCACAGCTTTAGGACACCAAGAACTCAAATTTCAATAAGATGTATATGTTGTCTTATCTATGTATTCAGCTTGTCAGTAAGCATATGAAATACTATCTGGATCAGACCATTGGTTTATTTAGTCTGGTATCCTTCTGGCCTATAATGCTGATCACAGTCCTACATCCTTCACAGGCAAGCATAAACAAACAAACCACAAATCCTACCTTAATAATGGATAATTAGGCAATAACATATCAACAGGAAAACTTTCTAATTCCAAGCAGTCAGTGATTGGCTTATGTCCTGAAGTATATGGGCTAATATCTTTATAACTGTTCATCCCAGCTAGTGTAATTACAATTGATATTTTTATTATTTGTATATATTTCTAAAAAAAAAAAAGTGTACTGCAATGTGCTGAATTTGATACTAAATGGTCCAGGCCTATGAGAAGCTAAGCATCTTTCTAGAGATGTAGTGTTCCAAACTCCCATAAAAAGAACAGGAGTACTTGTGGCACCTTAGAGACTAACAAATTTATTAGAGCATAAGCTTTCATGGGCTACAGCCCACTTCTTCGGATGCATAGCCTCTAAGGTGCCACAAGTACTCCTGTTCTTTTTGCGGATACAGACTAACACGGCTGCTACTCTGAAACCAAACTCCCAGGAGTGTCAAAAGTTGAAGGGGCTCAGCATCTTGATGCATCTGACTCTCAAGGAAGTGTCCCTATTTACGAAAGAAATCAATGAGATTTAAGTATATGAATGTGACTGTTTTCTTGTATAGGATGGAATTAAGCATGTGCTTAAGTGATTTCCTAAACTGTGACCTTAGTGATTCAACTATTTGCTGAAAGAAATGTGTTGAATCCTATATATTTCTTTGCTTTTAAAATGTTTGCTCAGTCAACTCAAACTAAGCTGCTTAGATTTTATACTATATCTTTCCTATACAATGTCAGTGTTTGTAACACAGGTGACTGAAGGTCCAGATCCATGGAAAGACCTAGATACTGCAATGCTCAGTGCTTTGATGCCTAACTTTTAGGCTCCTAGCCACCCCGTGGAATCAACAAACCTGAAGTTAGGCACCTAAGCTCCATATACAATGTATGGGAAGAGATAGGCACCAAAAAATGGGATCCATAAAAGCCAACCCGCTAGGCAGGAAGCTGCCTAAAATAGCCAATAGCAGCTGCCAAGGAGAGGAGGTGTGTCCTAAACTCAGCCTCTCTCAGGGAGGTAGGCATCTAAACCTGGGCTATCTCCATTTGTGATCCACAGTCATGGAACCCTTCTTGGAGTCAGGTTTAAACAGTTCTTGAAATCTGGTTCAAATATTAGTTTTTTCTTTACTCGGTGATCCACTCATTCATTATGGACTTCAAGATACAGGAAAAATAATCTCAAACTTGAACTTTGAAATTTCTATCAGAGGTCATCAGTCTTTCTTAACAGATTTAAAGTGTTCATGTGCTGTTTAATACTACAATCTTGAAATTTGCTACACTCATTTGTTATGGCCTACTAAATATAGGGAGAAATGAAATTAGACAGTCATAGGTTGCCAAAAGTTCTTCAGTTCAATAATTTACAAAACTTTTTTCTAAGACAATCACATTCAGTATTAGGCCTCCAAAAAATCTCATGTGTAAAACATATAAGAAATATTGGTCTGGCTCAGACCAATGGTCCATTTAATCTTGTATTCTGCTGCCTGTTACAGAGGTCAGAGTACCAGATCCTTCATGGGTAGATATAAAATACAAAAAAACTCACCATCAACAAACAAACAAACAAACAAAAAACAAAAAAAACCCCACCCCAAACCAAAATCCAAATTGCTACATACAGATAGAGATAGTTTGTGTCTCTATCTGTAACAATACTAAATATATACTTTTATTCAAAGCAGGCCTATTTTTTTTTAAAGGGGCCCAATTTTTTCGCACTGAAGTCAATGGCAAAACTTGCATTGGCTGAAATGGTAGCAGGATGGGCTCAAACTATATTTATTTTATGTATAATTCTTCTTTTGATTTGTGTAAAGTTATTTGGATGTTTTATTCTGTCAGGAGTTGTTGTTATGACAATGTAGCAAAATATGTCTACTACTATTTCATTCAATAAGAACCTGTGCGCATTCATTTCTAATGACTGGCCATGTGATCAGTCCTTCTAGACTAATAGGATTGTTTCTCCATTTCTATAATTGAATCTGATATGTATGTCTGGACATTGTTTCTTTGTTGTGCCACTTTGATTCTCCTATTTAATTGAAAATGTGTTATGTTTACAGAACATCAGAGGGAGCAGCATATGATCTTCTAGTATGAATCTGTTAAAGCATCTTTAAGCCACAAGATGGCAATGGTGTTTACTTTTTATTATTGTTAGAGCTTAGATTATTTTCTAACTTTGACTAAAGTTTCTTTTAGAAAGAGTAAGGATTTCACCCCTAAGAGCATCTTTTAAGTTAATTACGTACTTTTAGAAATATTGTCACTAATCTTGACTCCAGCAGGGAACAGGGTGAGTCTAGACTTGCTAATCCTCCTATCCTCTGACTGATGTCCTCTCTCAAACCAAAGGAGAGCTATCCAGGGTGCCAAGCTAAGTATCAGTGGCCGGAGCTTTGAGATGTCTTATAAAAATCTTCAACGCCCTCCGAGCTGCTTACTTATCACCAGCACGCGATTGTTTTCTTAGGAGTTTATCGAGGTCTTACTTTAAACTGAGATCTGTATTTCAACATATTGTTTGCTTCTAGAATATTTTAATTTAAAACCCCCCAGAAAAAGTGGGTTTTTGTTTTGTAACAGTAATAGTTTTGTGGGGTTTGTGCAACATAGGGGTTTCTCATATAATATTTTATGTTTTTAAGTCACAAGACAAAATATTTGTGTACAATCTGCTTTGGTAATATCCAAAGTGATCATTATAACTAAATAACATATATTTACAGATAAGCATAAGGACAATATCCATACCCTGTCAGGGAAATAATATAAGTTTTCAAAAATATATGCAATTTATCACAAACCAGTAATTTTCTAAAGTATTAAGAGATTAGAATATCATAAGAAAATTTAGGTGAGATATTTTAACTATTAAATGAACATTTGCCTAGCATATTTTAATATTTGTTTTATAAACTATTTTTTCTATAGCAAAATGGATGCAGGTGTTGACCAGCACTTGATAGGTAGGTAAATCTAAAATGTGCCTGAAAAAGCCTGCATTCTAATGCATTGGAGCTCTGGAGCTTTTAATTAGATATATTATAAAATCACAATTTAAACAACATTTTATAGTTATATAAATGGTATAATTAACTTTACTGGAAATGTATTGAAATGAAAACACTTGATTGGAAAACTACCATTGCATTCACTTAAACTAAAATCATCCTCTGGACTTTGTTCCCACTCCTGCATGCTATCTTACACAGGTGCAGGGTTCTGTCTGTGTGAAACAGCTTACAGTATTGAGGCCTTTATTTCTACAGGAGAAGTGCTTCATATACTCAACAGCTCAGTTTCACAATTGAAAATAAACAGAAAAATAGCTTGATTGGGGAAAAGTGGAACAATGAATAATCTAGTATTTGCTCAAGGGAATTTCAGATTTGCATGAGCATCAGCACATTGTCTGATGTTTGGTAAAGTGTGGCAAAATACAGGGAAATATTCAGTTGTGCAGTTTTTTAATGCAGTGAGCAAATAAAATACCTAATGCTACTCCCAGTGAATTCAATGGCAAACTTATCAAACTCAAAAATATGAATATTTTCATAACTACATTGATTTTCATTTTTGAGCAAAATTATATTTTTTCATTTATAAGGTATTTTTTGTCATTCTTGAAAGAGCTACATAAGTTTGTATTCAACATCTTGCCAAAATTAGCCAACATCAATAATCAAACATTTACCACATACATGTAATGTCTTCTATGAAAAAAAGTTAATTTTGATTTTTTTCATACGTTTCAATATTTATCATCTTGAGTACTGTCAGTATGTTTAGTGTTATACAAAGATAAGTCAAGGTCTCTGACTTAAGTTGCTTATAATTTATGTAAGAAATTACAATACAATGTGATTATCAGAGAGGCTCACAATTCTGCAACATACGAGGGCAGAAAGTGATGAACTAGCCCTGAAATGCTTATTCATGGAAACTTAAAGTCAATGGGCATTTTGCCAAAATATGAACTGCAGAATCCAGCCCAAATGAGAGAGGAGTTTGGGTCTTCATGATCTCAGCACAGGAATAGGAATCAAGAGCTGAGTTCTAATCCTGACTATCTGACACTGATTCCCATTGTGGCCTATAGCAAGTCACTTATGTCAATATTTTGAAAGTAACTACTAATTTTGAGTCCCTTAGCTTTTGGATGCCTGCCTTGGGCCTGATTTCTCTGAGTTGCTCAGCACCCAAAATTCTAATTTAAGCCAATGGGTAGCTGCAAATGCTCAGTACCCTTGAAAATATGGCCCAAGGTGTCTCAAATTAGACAATATAAATGAGTCACCAAAAATTAGAGACCATGCTTGAAAATTTGCCTGCATGACTCTCTGTCTCAGTATTCCCATCTGTAAAATGGGGTTAACATACTTCCCAGGAATGTTGAGAATTTATTTACATGATGTTTATTAAGCAGCATGAAGATCACTACATAAGTGTTAAGCTTTATAATTGCATTAAATGGGTATGTCTAATATTACAGACAAGGGATGTGGTTATCTAACAAGTAATGGACCCTCATCATCACTAGCAATAAATAACTTTGTGAAGACCACAATGCTGTGCTGGAATAAACTGAATTAGATATCTAGAATACTGAACAGTATTTTCTAAATTATGTTAATCACCTGGGTAAAAGAACTTCTGTTTAAAATGTTTTTTGTCCAGTCTAATTGATTTTATAAATACGGGCACAGGTCTTAACTGGAAGAACCAATCTGAGGCTATCTACTGTCACTACTGTAGCTTTCGATGAATGAATTTTAATCTGACCCTCAGGAGTCAGTCTAGCTGAATAAAAACAATGAAAAATGCATGAGAACAGCAATTTCAACATGGCTATTTCACAGACAAGCTTATTTTATGCATCAATAGCAAATAAATCAAGAAATTGGATGGACTTTCTGAATGTCTTTCACTATTCTAAGTAAATCCATCTAGCTAGAGTAACCAGCAATTCTGAAGATTGGAGTGTAAGCAGAGAAGGAATATTGATCAATCGCTTTATTTAGGATGGAATTCTTAATACCACCTTTGCAAGGAATTTAGCACATAGAGGTGGGCAATACTGTCTTGTTGCTACAAACTTAACTGAAAGATGCTTTAATCTCCAGTGTTTTGAGTCTACCGATTGTGTAAACAGAAACTGCAACTAATAGGAAAACAATATCCTATGTAAAGTGCTTAAGATCACATAAATATGGTGGTCCAAGAAATAACAAATAATAATTAGCAACAAGTTAGTGTCCTCTAACAGTATACCGTTGTACAGCTTTGTTAGAGGAGGCTGCAAAAATGCATCAAAATGGGAACATACAACATATAATAAAAGTGGCCTGATTTGAAGCAATGGGAGTTGTGAGTGCTCTTAAGCTCAGAAAATCAGGCCATTTTTATTTAGATATCCAACTGTAGGCAGCCAAAATTTATATTTTTGGCCTATATATTTTTGTATCAGTAATAAGAGAACTGTTTTCCCTTTAAATACATACAGTATGTCATGAGTAGAAAACAACCTATGTATGTCACTTTAGTATGTTACACCAGAATGGAGCACAGGAAATTTGAAATGAATGTCTATGGAGCAAGTTCTCAAGCTATTCCTTAGCTCCCCTGCCTGTGGAGTGGGTCCTGATGAGTGGGTCCCCCAAGTGGTAGGCCATCATATGAAGCTGACAGAGATTAAAGGATCTGATTCTCCACTATCTTGCACCTTGTGTAGTCATTTAAACCTGTGGAAAATGCAACCAAATCAGAATTCTCCACTTATTTTGCACTTAGTGTTGTTCAGATGTAAATGGCTACACGATGTGAAACAGTAGAGAATCAGGCATTAATAGTTTGTCTATCACTTGTTTGTAAAGGAACATACTAGTTAAAGTCCTTGATTGGTGGCCATGATATAGCAGCACCAAATACTAATATCAAGTCCTCTTATATCCAGGGACACCATCTTCCTTTCTTACCCCAAATATAGAAGTACACCGTTTATAACTTCTGCTACCCCCCAAAAAACCCTTCCATCTAACAATGATTTTTGGTGTCTAGCGGGTAATGTATTTAAGCTCCCAGACTGATTGAATCGTGACACTGGATTTATGGTTTATTACAACAGTCTGTAACCCACTAACCCCCTCTTTTTGTCCTATGACTGCAGAGGTGTTAACAGGCCACACTATCTTAAATGGTCCCTTTAAAATATGTGCAAACTATTTAAGCTAAGCAATCTGTTCCACCTGGCATTTTGCTGTGACACTGGGAGTTCTTTTCCCAGACCTGAAGACGAGCTCTGTGTAGCTCTCTGTTGTGTCTCTCACCAACAAAAATTGGTCCAAAAAAAGATATTACCTCACGCACCTTGTCTCTCACATTTACATACAGCATGTACCAAAGATCACCTCTCAATGTTTTGGACTGATCTACCAGAAAAGATAAAAAGGGAAAAAGATTTCCTGAGAGAAGGAAAAAGCTCCCTCATTATCAGACTGTTACTGCAGCCATTACTGAGGGATTTTATTGTGTTTTCATATTTGAATAAAGACTCTCTGTGGTCTAAGAAACCAAGACCCGATTAGCAAACTTCATGAAGACATTCACAGTTTCTAGTACAAGTGACACTTGTTTGCCTATGGCCATTTTTCTAGTAAGTGAAATAACTTAATGAATAATTGAAAGATTGATATT
Source organism: Terrapene triunguis (assembly GCF_002925995.2). Taxonomy (NCBI): domain Eukaryota; kingdom Metazoa; phylum Chordata; order Testudines; family Emydidae; genus Terrapene; species Terrapene triunguis. Next base: position 36,562,593 of record NW_020664436.1, read on the forward strand.
TGATATCTACTCAATTATTCAAGGGTAAAAGAGAGAGTATAATTTTTTAGATAAAGTAAACATTACTATCCTGAATTTGTTTAGCTGTGGTACTAAGATCAGTGGCAGCTTTACCACCAGTGACAGGGAAGAAATCAAGACTGTCTTCAGATGGTTATCCCATGTTTTGACAGACTACAGGCTTGATTTTCAGAGGTGCTAAACTCCTGCAGCTCTCACTGATTTCAGTGGGAGCTGTGAGTGCTCAGAAAATGAGCTGTAGGTCTTTAGATTACCATTCATATCTTGCAGCAAAATATTTTTTGCTCCAGGCTTCACTTAAATTATGAAAAGCCGTTTTTGATTCCTTCTTTGGATGTATGGAGCCAAATATTTCGCTGATAAAGAGAACTCTTTGTCATGCCTAAAACACCGGGGCTGGACATTCTATTTAGGCTTTTGTGAAATTGAGATAATAACGGATTATCTAATTACCAGAGGGATGAGATTTCTAGTCAAAGCATGGGAATGGCAAGATAGGAATTTCAGACTGAAGGCTGGACTCAATGTGTAATATGTGATCTGGAAAATAACATCTACAGTGCATGTTTGTTGGCACTAGGTGACACATGTTAAGCTGATGACCTGCAAAGGTAGATGCTCTCCATGTGTATTAACTAAGGATCTGTTTCTCTGATTCCAAGTTAACACATCTTCAAGAAAATTCTTTTTGTAAAATGTATATTATTAGAAAACAAAAACTAATGTAATTGGGAGTTGACTGTTAAGCGGCATGTCTGGGGGTCTGACCCGGAGCGGCTGTTTGCCTCTTTGGTTTTTTGTTAGGCTTACCTGAGCTCCTTTAGTTTCAAGCGGCACTGCTGGGGGTCCCTGTTATAGCCTCTGTCCTTCATGCCCTTGGAGATTTTTTCAAATATTTGGTATTTCATCTTTTGGAACAGAGTTCTGATAGCACAGATTTGTCTCCCCATACAGCAATCAGATCCAGTACCTCCCGTTCGGTCCATGCTGGAGCACTTTTGCGATTCTGGGACTCCATGGTCACCACTGCTGAAGAGATCTGCACGGTCACCTGTGCTGATCAGTTTGCCATGCTGGCCAAACAGGAAATGAAATTCAAAAGTTCACGGGGCTTTTCCTGTCTACCTGGCCAGTGCATCTGAGTTGAGAGTGCTGTCCAGAGCGGTCACAACGGAGCACTCTGGGATAGCTCCCAGAGGCCAATACCGTTGAATTGCGTCCACACTACCACAAATTTGACCCAGCCATGTCGATTTCAGCACTAATCCCCTCGTCGGGGAGGAGTACAGGAATCGATTTTAAGAGCCCTTTAAGTCAACAAAAATGGCTTCGTCATGTGGACGGGTGCAGGGTTAAATCGATCTAATGCTGCTAAATTTGACCTAAACTCGTAGTGTAGACCAGGGCTAAGGATGTGACTCTATCTCACAATCCTCAATATGGCTATTTATGTCTGATATGACAGCCATCTATATTGATTGTAGATCCCGTGCGAGGAAACAGAAAGCAAAGAACAGGATTAGTCTATTTGCATTATCAAAAGAGGTTAACAGTAGAGTGCCTCAAGGTTCTGCACTAGGTCCCAGGTTGTTTGATGTATTTATTCATGATTTGGAAATGGGTGTGAATAGTGAGGTAGCAAAATTTGCAGAGGACAGAGTTACGTACATTAGTCAGGACCAGAGAAAACTGTCAGGAATTTCAGAGAGACCTAACAAGCTAGGTGAATGGGCAACACAATGGCAAATGAAATTCAGTGCTGGCAAATACAAAGTAATGTACATTGGAGGGGAAAATTTAACGTACTTAAACCTTATAGGTTTTAAACTAACTGTATCAACTCCAAAAAGGGACCTGGTGTCATTGTAAGCAGCTCAGTGAAAACCTTTGCTCAGTGCACCACTGCAATCAAAAAAGCTAAAGTGATGTTAGGATGCATAAGGAATGGAAAGGAGAATAATACAGAAAATATCATAATGCCTTTTTATAAATCAATGGTGTAGCCTCAAAAACAGGATGTTCAGAGAAGAATGATCAACTGCCTGGGAAAATTCTCATATAAAGAGAGATTGACAAGGCTGGGATAGTTTACTTTAGAAAGAAGACAAATAAGACAGAACAGAATAAAAGTAAAATAATGAATAGTATAGAGAAGACAGATTGGGAACTTCTGTTCTCTCAATCTCACAACACAAGAACAAGGGGACGTGAATGAAATTAAAAGGTAGGAAATTAAAAACTGATAAAAATAAATGCTTTTTTACACTGTGTGTGACTGAACTGTGGAACTCATTGCTGAAGAAATGTGTTGAGGACAAGAAACTTAAGATTTAAAAACAAGGAACTGGACATTATTATGGATATCATGAATATCCGGACATATAATTAATTACAACAAAAATTTTGGAAAGTATATTAAACTTTGTGCTTCAGGGTTTAAACTAATCTCTTACTATTGAGACCAGGATGATACCTAATATGGTGGGAAGATTATCCCATTTCCACCTACTATGAGATACTTGTACCTTCCTTTGAAGCATCTGGCACTGCCCAGAATCAGAAAGAGGATACCACACTATATAGACCGTGTGTCTGATCCAGGATGATAATCCCTATGTGGTCCCCAGGGACAAGATGGATCTGTATTTCCCTTGAAGGATCCAGCCTGGGATATCAGTTGATGACCTCTGGGAGGTCTGGTTATAGAGGTGGCAGTAAGGAGAGGGAGCTAGGCAGTAATCTTCACTCTCTGGCATTGGTAGTGTCCACATTGTGTCCAGTGCCTTCCATTCATGGTCTGGGAGGAGTCCACAGTCAAAATCTGTTGAGTTCCGCAGTCAAGAGCATGGCTGCAGGTTCAGGCTATAGGGACTAGGCACTATCTTCCATCTGTCATCTCTCTTCTCATGGAAGTGAGAGAGGAGGAGCTACTTGACCTTGGACTTTTTCAGATCCTGCCTGGCTCCTTTCCTGCCCAGGATGGGTGGGCGAGGCAACTCTGCCCTATCTGCACAGAATGGGGAAGTGTACTCTGCCCACAGAGCTGGCCAAACTTCTCAATGAGGCATTCGATGAGGGGGTGAAGTGGGAGACACAGACCCTTCCTTTTGCCTCTGGCTTTTCTTGGCCTAGCACACTTCCTGAAGCCTGCAGGGGCACATTCACTGCAAACACCTGAGAGAGGGAAGCAGAGCTGAAGAGGCAATATCCTCAAAAAGCAAGTCCGGCTCTGTGATGCGGCTGGGAATTAGACAGACTCACACTATTGAGCCAAAACATTAGTAGAAACTTGAAATAAAGTTTGGAATTTTCCTCATAAAAGCTCTCTGCAGCAGGGAGGTCTGGTTGACTGCTAGACAGATAATACTGGGGAGAATTTCATGGGGTGGACATTCCCCTGCTGCCAGTGAATGAAAGGTCTGGTTCTGTTTGAACCAGGCTGAAAGCAGCAAGCTGAAGTATCCAGTGTAATGGTTATGGGACCTTAGCTCAATGAAGAATATGCCAGAGTTTTTTCAGAACACGTTTTTTATATGGGCAAAAAGATGGAAGAATGAACTCCTGTGATCTGTGGAACATAGAGATGTTTTAGTGATAAATGCTGTGTTAGCTCTTAGCAGAACTATGCCCTCCTTAGAGTTGCAATACTGCTATTCTACTGATAAGAAAATCTTCTTGCCAAAGTGATTGCAACTAGGAAGGCAATCTTTAAAGAGAGAGACTATAAGAGCACTTCTGATAAATGATCAAAGAAATGCTTAGTCAGGGTGTTTAATACAAGATTTCAGTCCTTGGGGAAGTTCTCTGTGCTAGTGTAGGGTTAACATGTGAAGCAGCTCTGTGAAATCTTCTGATGTCCAGATGAGATGAAATCTTGCGCTACAGTGCTGTCTCTAAGTATGCTGGAAAAGTATGCCACTTGGAATTTTCAAATTTGGGGGGGTTAGGTGCATAATTGGACTTTGGTGTAAGAGCTCCAAAATATGTTTCACCTTAGCTTTGACTAGACCCATGTTGCTAATTCAATTTCTCTGGGCTGGATAGCAGAAATGGTTCTTTTGAGAGCAGCTCCTTTCAGACTGGTGGTTACCATCTGATTTGGATCTGAGAACTATGTACAATTTCTGCTTTTGGCAATGGATGAAACTGCGGAACTATGGCTACTGACTGTTGATCTTTTATTGTGGAATAAAATTTTGGTAACTCTGTTTTATCCTGGACACAAATAGGCCCATTGATGGCTATTCTAGAGACCTGACTCTCTACTCAAAGACTTTGGAATGCAGCTTCCACTTTCCTGGATCTATACTTTGTCAGTCTGCTTTGATATTTAGTTTCCCTTTTGTGTGTAGGAATTGAAAGGAAAGCAGTGCCTTTTCTATTCAGGAACAAAGAAGATTGCCTAATCTGTAGCAGAGCTGAGGACCTGGTATTTCCTTTCTTTTTAAGGTAAACTACTGCTGAACCATTGTCTGACATTGCCAATTCATTTTGGTTTATTGGGATTGGAGTTCGGACAATGTACGCATATCTGATTGCTCTGACAGTGAGCCAATTGATACTGTGTTGGAGTTCTGTCAGTTATCCTGGGAGGAGATTCATAGATTCCAATGCCAGAATGGGCCACTGTGATCATCCAGTTTGGTGTAACACAGGCCATAGAACTTTCCCAAAATAATTCCTAGAGCATATTCTTTAGAAAAACACCCAATCTTGATTGAAAAGTTGTCAGTGATGGAGAATCCGCCATGACCCTGGGTAAACTGTTTCAATGGTTAACTTCCCTCACCATTAAATGTATGCCTTATTTCCAATCTGAATTTGTCTAACTTCAACTTCCAGCCATTAGATTGTGTTATACCTGTCTCTGCTAGATTGAAGAGGCCATTATTAAATATTTGTTCCCCATGTAGGTATTTCTAGACCGTAATCAAGTCAGCCCTTAACCTTCTCTTTGTTAGACACAAATAGCTCAATGTATTTAGCTTATCGCCATAATGCACGTTTTCTAATCCTTTACTTATTCTCATGGTTCTTCTCTGACTCCTCTCCAATTTATCAACATCCTTCTTGAATTGTGGGCACCAGCAGTGGACACAGTATTCCAAAGGTGCCAAGTAAAGAGGTATAATAACCTCTCTACTCCTACTCAAGATTACCCTGTTTATGCATCCCAGGATCGTATCAGCATTTTTGGCCGAAGCATCACTTTGCCAGCTCATGTTCAGTTGATTATCTAATACAGCCCCCAGTTCTTTCCCCCAGAATCACTGCTTTCCAGGATAGAGTCCCTCATCCCGTAAGTATGGCCTACATTCTTCGTTCCTAGATATATACTGTGATAGCATATACCCCTATGTTCACCCCTTTTACAAAACTACAATAAATTTTGTACAAAGTATGCCTTGTGAGGTATCATTTGAAAATGCATAATTTACTGAAACAGCTGTGGGTCTCCGTCCACACAGACTTTGTCTCCTGAACCTCAGCTGGAGATAATTCTCAAAGAAGAGAAAGGACTATAAAAGGAGGGAGGGGATGCCCCAAAATTTTCCTCCTTTTTTTTCTACTCATGGTATCCACAACACGTGAAGAACAAAGGAAACACTTTGCACTGAGGGAGGGATCCTGACTGAAAGATTCAGCCAGAAAGGCTACTAAAATATATGGGGTTAGGACCTTTGCTTTGAATTTACTCTAGCTTGTTAAGTTAGGCATTAGTTGCAATTTACTTTTATTTTTTTTGTAATCAATTCTGACTTTTATGGTTCATTACTTGTAACCACTTAAAATCTATCTTTCTTGTTTTATTGTTTTATCTATACCAGTGTGTTTGGACTGAAGTGTTTGGGATGCTCCATTTGTGATAAGATTTGTGCATATCATTTTCTATTAATGAAATGTCAGACTTTATATGAGCTTGTATTGTCCAGGAGCTTGCTGGGCAATAAAAGACGCACATTTCTGGGGAAAGTCTGGGACTGGGAATTTGCTGGTGTTGCCCTGCAGTATAATTCAAGCATGGCTGGCTCTAGCACTCTTGCACTATAACTAGGAGTAGTTTACATGCTGGAGGTTGTGTGAGAGCAGCCCAGGAGTGGTTGCTGTGACAGCAAAGCAGTGTAAAAGGCATCCCAGATTGCAGAACTGAGGAGACACAGCTGTTCATCAGTCCAGATTGTATCCTGGGTAATGTATATACATACACATATACATTTACATTTAGCCATATTAAAATGCATAATGTTTGTTTGTGTTCAGTTTATCAAGACATCCAGATTGCTCTGAATCAGTGACCTGTCCTCTTCGTTATTTACCAGTCCCCCAATTTTTGGGTCATTTGCAAACTTTATCAGTGATGATTTTGTGTTTTCTTACAGTGCTCGTTGATAAAAATGTTAAATAGCTTAGGCCCAAGAACCAATCCCTGTGAGACCCACTGGAAACACACCTGTTCAATGAGGATTGCCCATTTACAATTACATTTTGAGACCTATCTGTTAGCCAATTTTTAATCCACTGAATATGTGCCATGTTAATTTTATATTCCAGTTTTTTATTAATGTTATTCAAAACATCATACAGTACAAAGAGCCTTACAGAAGTCTATTATGTCAACACTATTAACTTTATAAACCAAATTTGTAATCCCATTAAAAAAAATCTCAGGTTAGTTTGGCAGCATCTATTTTCCATAAACCCATGTTGATTTGCATTAGTTACACTACCCTCCTTTAATTCTTTATTAATTGAGTCCCATACCAGCCACTCCATTGTCTTGCCTGGGATCGATGTCAGGCTAACAGGCCTATGATTACCCAGGTAATCTCATTTACCCTTTTTAAAAATTGTCTCACAATATTAGCATTCTTCCAGTATTCTGGAACTTCCCCAGTGCTCCAAGACTTCTTATTAAAAATCAACATTATTGTTCCAGGAAGGCCCTCAGCCAGCTTTTTAAAAACTCTTGGATGCATGTTATCTGGACCCGCTGATTTAAAAATACCTAACTTTACTAGCTTCTGTTTAACATCCTCCAGAGATACTAGTGGAATGAAAAAAGTGTTATCACCACATGATGAGGCTATATTATTTGTTTTTTCCCAAATACAGAACAGAAATATTTACTGAACACTTCTGTCTTTTCTGCATCATTATTGATATTCTATGCTTTCCATTTAGTAATGGAAATTGTTCCCTGAATGAGCTCCTGAAGCTGGCATGAATTATCACCACCAATCCACTCCAGTTCTGACATTCTGCGGTCTTAGAATATCTACTTTTTTCTAGCTACCAAAACACTGGAACTAGGAAGCACAGAGATACTCTTCATACTCTGATGTTTCAAAGGGTTGGAGGAAATAAGAGATGTCATTTAATCTTGAATATGGAGTTGCATTCAATTCTAGGGTGTACACCGGGGTGGATATAGCTAAGACCCATTTGTGTGACAATACTTTGACAGTACTGTCCTGCTGTATGCCTCCTATATGTGGAATCACATCAGACTGGATCAGCCTATTGTCTCGCTTGTTTGAAGTGAGCTCAGCATTTTCCATGTCTCTCATGCATTTTGATCAATTCAATTTATCCTTTGCTGGTTTGATAGCCCTCCTGCAATTGTAGCTCATCAAAAGGGGCGCTGAAATCCACAGTAGGATCTAGATTTCCTTGTAGCCACTATATTTTATAGTGACCAGTATGTGGTATCAGCTTTCTGTGGCTTTAGCCAGAGGTGGTATTGTGATGCTGAATTATAACCCTTCACTCTTGATTTAAATCTCAAGCTATCCAGCGTGTGCCATAAAAGGTTTTTCTAAACTTGAACAGGGAGATTTTCCAGTAGGGAGTCTGGACTAGAACTGAGTAAAAAATTAATTTTTCGGTTCAGAGGCTGAAATGAAAAATCTGGGGGGAAATGGGTTAGATTTGAATGAAAACTGAAATGTTTCCATTTTTCTTACTGAAATGAAAAACAAAACAATTTAGTCAATATTTCATTTGACCAAAATGATTGTTTTTTCATTTTGTTTTGTTACTTTGTTGTTTGTTTTTGAACAAATATAGCTAAATTTCAAAATAAAATATTGATTTTTTTGAAAAGTCAAAACATTTAGTTTCCAAGTGATCACAATGAACTGTTTTGACATTTCTCTCTCTTTTTTTTTCAAACTAAACTATTTGCTGAAGTTAACCTGCATTTTGCAAATATTTTTGATGCCCTGAAAAATGTGTTTTTCAGTGAATTTACTATCACTAAAAATTAAAAAAAAATGCACCCAACTCTACTCTAGACATGCCAGCCTGACTCTAAAACAAGATGAGGTGGCAACAGATGCATGAAAGACTGTTGAGGTGGCTTTAAAAATTGCCAGGTCATTAACCAAAATCAGAGTGTTGCATCTGATTTTGAGAGTATAAACTGGTCAGACTTAATTGTGAGTGGTCTCAGTGCCCTTCCTTACCACATCCTCTGGTTTACCTCTTTCAGGGGCTTATTTAAAGGAAAGAGTTTATCACCATTCTTCAGAATGGTTTCAAAATACTCTGACTCAAAAAAGCTTAACCTGAGGTTCCCCCTTCAAGTCCAAAAGCTCTCTTCTCCAAGGAAGAGGATCTGAGGAAGCCTCTGTGTTTCTTGGGCCTTTTACTGTCACTTTTCATGTCCTTATGCTTGGAAATTTTGTGTTCCGAACAAATAGAGAAGAACTAAAAGAGGCTGGGAAAAGGAAAAGGGTCTTCACACTTCTTATTCTTTAGTTTACTTGAAACCAGAACTTTAGCAATTTCCTCCATGAAAGAGTAACTTCTGTGGTCAGAACCTATAGTACAGCTGAACAATATGTGTAATTTCCTGCGGGAAATCCAACATGTCAACCTTGGTTTTGTCCCAAATTGGGATGAAAAGTTGAAATTTCAATATTTTTCACCGAACAGAAATTCTACAAAAAATAGATTTCAATCTGAACATTTCAACATTCCTTAAACTGACTGGAAATAAGTAACAGTGAAAGTAATTAATCATCGGAACAGCTTATCAAAGGTCGTGGTAGATTCTCCATCACTGACAACTTTTCAATCAAGATTGGATGTTGTTTTCTAAAAGATATGCTTTAGGAATTATTTTGGGGAAGTTCTATGGCCTATGAAACAAGAGGTTAGACTGGATGATCACAATGGTCCCTTCTGGCCTTGGAATCTATGAATCTATTAAATATTTTGGTTTTTTGAAATGACAAAAAATGCCTCATTTTGAGTCATTTGAACATAACACTGTATTTTCCCATTAGAACATTGTAGTTTGGGAGCCTGATGCCCCCATTCTCCTTCGCAGTCTTCCGGGGAACCTGGATCATATCTCCCAAGATGCACAGAGCTCGATCAGAGAGAAATCTGCAAAATAACTAGACTGTCCAACCTTTTCAGTGATGCAGGCAGCATACATAGTTGTGCAGCACCTCTGTAGGCCACATACAGAAACAAATGGTGTTCTCCATGTGGCATGACTTTTCATGCTCAGTGTGTGCAAGGTCATGCTTTGTAGAGGCATGGCATCCACTGTGCAGCATGACTTCATATATACGGGGTGTGAGGTCATGCTGCACAGAGACCACCATTTTCTAGAGCAGGTCTACTGTAGGGCAGACATCTTCAGGGGCCTGAAGAAATTTTCCTATAGGCCGTATTGGCCCATGGCCACCTGTTGGACCAGCTGCTGGAGAGAATGAGTGCCTGAACTACAACTTCTATAAAGTTATGCGCTGATAGGGAAATGATAATGAATGTTTCATTAAACTGATTTGAAATTAGATGTTTTGGGTCAGGTCAACAAAACAAAATATTCTGATTTGGACCAAACCAACCTAAAACAAAATATTTCATGTTGATTTTCTTTATGGAAATGGAAAACTTTCAGCAAAACAGATTTTCTTGCTGAAAAATTTGATTGCAGAAACTGCATTTTCTGTGATGAAAGTTGTTCAGATGGAAAATACTTGATCAGTTCTAGTCTGCAGGGTCCTTCATTAATTTGGGATAGAGGGACAGTGGTCTCCATTTTGTGATATAATGAAATATTTCTTATGAGGGAATATTAAGGGAGCAACCACTATTGCTGTGCCATAGAAATAAAGTGGAATACTTGAAAGAGTTTGCTTCTCGGAGTAGGTGAGTTGATTCCTAAGTGGGTTCCCTGAACTTTATAGATGGCCCCTAAACCCATAATAGAGGGAATGGCAGGAGAAGCATTCTCCGGAGGAGCCAGTTTGTCTTACTGAATCCCATAGAGAAAGAGGCAAAGTTACATAATCAGCCACACCGACAGCCATTTTGTCTTTCTAGGAGCAACGACTATTTACATAAGGGCTGATCCACACTTTTATTAAGGATGCAGGGGAAATTGAAGTAAATGGTTGTCAAGTGGCTCCATGTCTGGACTGCTCTCCCACTCATTCCTCCATGGCCAGCTGCTTATGGGAGTGTGGGAAAACCGTGGGGTATGGCGGCTCCCAAGTGAAGTGGGGATGGGGTAGCCCAGATGGCAGTCACTGGGCATGGTGGCTTGAAGAGCAATCAGGGCTGAGTAGTCTGGATGTTTTTGTGCATTTTCCTGATATCTTATCTATTCCTCTAGTTGCTTGCACATGGTGCACTGGAAGCTGTTGTAGCCAGCTATCTCAGAATCAGAGGGGGCATTTCCATCAAGCTTGCTGCAGAGCCCCAGTTTCCCCAAAAGGAATTTTGGAGAATGTCTGGAGGAAGTGGGATACCCTGGAAACCAAGCCAGAGGACTGACATTCCAAGGTGATCCCTTATGCTGCACACTCCACAGCTGAGGTGTAGGCAGTTAAAAGGTTGGATACATGTGGAAGATGCATGCTGGCCTGCAGCAGAACTACAGTACTTCCTCCCTTCAAAGGACCTGCCTGCTGGGATCCAGAGCAAGGGTCCATAAATGAAGTGAGCTGGATAGGATCACGCTGTCCACTGTGGCAGATCCATAGTCTGGACGATTAGTTTAGTCAGGAGGACTTTCTTTCCATCATCTCTTTTTTATGATCTTGTGTTTCTTCACCTTGGATTGGGAATTGGAAGGAAAGAAATGGGAAACAAAGGCAAAGGCCTGGAGCACAAATTAAAAAAAAAGACTGAGAAAGTGAGTTGTGTGGAACAATTTTTCCAGTTGAATAAAAGTCTCCTTTGCACCTTCTCTCCTTGGTATTTATCCATAATGGATCGGTCATAATGTTTTCCTCTGTAGCATGGGCAAAATAGAGATTTAGGACAATATTTTCTCCAATTTCTATCCAATTTGCTAATATCTTTCTGCTAGAAGATGTCCTGTCTCAATACCTACTCTATACAGAAGTTTGGCAGAATTCAATTTATTTATATATAAAAATCTCAAAAAAATGGTGTTTGTTTTTAAGCACTTTTTAGTTTTATCTAATTAAATTTTCACAGTTGTGCAAACTTATTTGTTTTAAGCAGGTTTTTTCGTTTTTCTTCACTGCATTTTCACAGTTGATGGAAATTGTGTGTATGGGTGGGGGTCAGATCATAGTTATTTAATGAAAATAAATATCAATATTTTTATAACCATTAAAACACAAATCGTCAACATCACAGTAAATATCCTTAAATCAAACTATGTTATCAAGCAGCATTTTTCTTAATTTGCATATGTGTAAATTTCAGTTGGATATTTTTGTTGGTTTGTGTGTGTAGCGTGAAACCTACGTTCATCTACACTTACTGATGAAAATCTAATCCTTACAGTCTTATCTATGTGGCTATCATGACTATCATAAACCAGAATATAACTAATGACCTGTTTGAGATGGGAGAAATCCTCTACGCTGTTTCTTTTGGGAGAAAACACAACCATTTGTGGAATGATGGAAATAAGTTTCACTCTGCTGGTTTTGCTTTCCCTCCTTACTATAGGAAGTTCACTGCAAATACTCAACCCTCTAAATGCTTTGTTCTTCTAAGCTGATAAGTATTTTCAAGATGAAGAAACTTATAGCTGTACTTAACAATGATTCATTTTCACTTCTAGAAATATGTAACTCATTTTTACAATTTTTACACAGACACACTAGGGAAACATTATACAAAGGTCTCATGGTTTTATGATACCGTATTTCTCTAAGATGCTGTTTTACTGGAATTTTCTCTTTTCTTGGTATTCATATATAGTATATTGATGTTAATCAGTTTTTCATTTGTTACGGTGTTTAGGTTTCTTTTAAATCTGTACAAAATCTGATTGACCAAGCAGATGGGGTTGAATTTTACAGGAAGGTATATCACATCTTTTTATGTGTAGTAAATTTAATACATAGTTCATTAAAATGAAAATATAAACACTGAATTTATCATAATGATATTACCTTGAAACCATTGTTTGCCAAAAGGGATAGCTTAATGAACTATATTTTATGTTTGAAATACTGTGCCTAGAGTTCATGGAACAACTGGTTCAAATTCTAATAAGAACAGCTCAGACCTTCTGGCTTCTGAGGAACATAAATGAAGCACAATGCAGTTTACTCTGTGTACAGAATTTGGAAAGATCCTTAAAAACAGATACCTTAATTGATCTGTGCAGACTTTAGAGGTCTCATAATACTTTACATGTGGTTTGCATTGGTGACTTGACCAAAATTTCCCTGATGTGCAATGATTGGCTTCCACTATGTGCCCTGGAGTAGCTGTGTTTTAGTGCTCTATCTGTGTTTATAAAGTGATTTGGGATCTTTCAGCATGAAAAGTGTTATAGAAATGTAACATATTAAAACTTTCATTTAATTATATTACCTTATAAAAGTGTAACATTTGGATTAATTCTAAATACTCAGAGCTCTAGCAAAATGTAATTATTCATAGTACCCATCATTATCATGAATAGTAAGACCAGGTAGACTTCTTGTAAATATAATTCTAGGCATTCCTTTTTTGCCAATTCTAGGAGGGGCAGAATAGTACATAGAAAAAATCAGGATACAATTTCCTAAAATAATTTCATTGTCCCTGATGCTTTCCCAAGTATGACAGCAGTACCAGAAGAAACAAGGTACTGTTTCCACCAGTTAATGATAATGCCTTCATCCAGCATAGCAATAATTGAGTTTTAATGTCCTGTGCTGTTACTTGTCATAAATCCTCTATACATGAAACTCCAACCTCTGCTAGGCAAGATTAATGGTTAGCAGTGTATATTATATTTATTAAACCTCTTTTTATGTTGCTTGGCAATCTGTGCTGCCATCAAACAAGTTGAAATAATTGACATTTAGCACATCAACCTTCTTTTGACTAAGAAACATGACATTCATGTAGATAGTAAACATTTGGCAATTGCTGTAAATGTCTCCAAATTTAACGCCATGACCTTTTCTCAGGTAAATGTTTTGGGATAAAAAGTAAATATTAAAAATACCGCTGTATGTCAAATACTATGCAATGTCAAGTTTACTGTCTTGTTAACTTTGAGAGGTTTGCAGGTTAGATTTGACATGTTGCCTCTTTTTAGCTTCTCCTACTAAAATTCATTTTAATTTATTTACTATAATCCTTATATAATGTTAGTTTTCCTCACTATATTTTTGATTAGTTGAAGAGAGTGCAGAGTTCATGAGATTGTTTATAAAACAATTTTACAGTTACATAGACAAAACAAATCAAAACACTAAAAGTAAATTACAACTAAAATGAATTAAACATTTTCTATCTTTTAACTGAGTGATTTTAATAATAACTGAGTACTAAAAGGTGTTTTAACAAGGAATTAAAGATTTGTTCCCTATTTGGCCAGCCATGTATTCTAGAAACACTGCTACAAAAAGCTGCAAGAAACCAGCTTCAGGGTAAACAGCAACAAAGGGCCAAATCCTGGTCCCATTTAAGTCAAAGGTTATTTTGCCATTGGCTTTAACGTGATCTGGATTTGGTTCAAAGTGAAAACAAAAGAAGTGTGATATGAGTTAGAGTGGAGCTGGTGAGAAATGGTTTTCCCATTCCACATCATGGGAAACCCAAGAAAAAAATCAGTGTAAAACCAGAGACACCCCATCTTAGGATAGCCATAGCTCAGTATTCAGGGCACTCAGGTAGAGCAGGCAGTTGAATCTGGGTCTCCTAAGTCCGAAATGAGTGCTCTAACCACCATGCTATAGAGCAGTGGTGGGCAACCTGCGGCCCGTGGGCCGCACATGGCCCGTCAGGGTAATCTGCTAGCGGGCTGCCAGACAGTTTGTTTACATTTGCACGGCTCTCATGGGAGCTGCGGGAAGCAGTGCAGGCCGCAGGGACATGCTGGCCACCGCTTCCCACAGCTCCCATTGGCCGGGAACGGTGAACCGCGGCTACTGGGAGCTGTGGGCAGCGTGCAAATGTAAACCAACTGTCTCATGGCCCGCCAGCGGATTACCCTGACGGGCCACGTGCGGCCCACGGGCTGCAGGTTGCCCACCACTCCTATAGAGTCAGTCTCACTCTGCCCACCTCTCCCCCATGTAGGAGCTGTTCCACTTTGTATGAATATTTGCTGGGCCAGAGAAACTGACTCTATTGCCCAGTGATTAGGGCACTCAGTGCGATGTAGAAGACGAGGGTCAGGTCTCTGTTGCAAGATATAGATAATTAGTTATACAAAATGGAATAGCTCCAATAGGAAAGATTGAGAGGCCTACCAGAAAATAGCCAATAAACTGGTGGTAAAGCAGCTCAACTTGTCTGACTCAGGCAAAGCCAGGACTCGAATCTGGGTCTCCCATATCTGCAGCAAGTGGCCTAACCAGCAGGCTATTGGCTTTTCTGGAAAGGATGGGGGTCAGTCTCTCGCTCACCCAAAATTCCATCCTGGGCCTGAGAACCCTTTTCTCATGAAATTTAATCAAAAGTGATATGTTTCTGTGGAAAGTTCCTATTTCAGCAATTGCATTTTGTAGCCAAAAAAAAAAAAAAAAAAAAAAAGTTAAAAAAAACTAAAAAAATACAAAAAAAAAGAAAAAATTTAAAAAATTAAATTTAAAAAAAAAAAAAAAAAAAAAAAAAGGTTTGTTGAAAAATGCCTAACCAGCTCTAAGTTGGAGGTCAGTGGTTAAATATTTCTATTTAACAATATGTACAGAATGATGAGTTTTGAAGAGAAACTGAGAACATTACGCTGTAATTGTTTTTGAGCTCAAAGATAGCAATTACAGACATTCTTAGGTAACAGTTCACATTTAGCCACTAACAGTTTCCTATAAGTGAAAAGACATCCCTAAAGTGAGAAGCAACAAATGGAACATAGATAGCTACTAAAAGATCTGAACTAGTCCATGTGGAATGTGTACAATTTTCCTGTTTATAAATGAAGAGAGGGATAAAATATATGGGGCTGGATTCTCAGCTTTCTATCTCCCCCACAATCCTGGGGATTGCCAAGTGCTGCATAGGATCCCTAGAGTGCACTGCATGCTGGCCCCATACTCAACATACCTTTTCTGGGATCACCCTTTATGTTTATAGGAGAGGGATCAGGGATTCCCATATGACAAGAGAATCCTTGGGTACTACTTTAAGGCAGATTTAAATTCTTTTTGTGCTGCTGTTGAAGTTCTAGCCTATGAAGTACAAATTGCTTTCCATTATGGAGAAGATGGTGAAAGAACTATAAAAACAGTTGAAATAAATGCCTGAGTGAAATTAGGGAAGCCATCTTAGAGCATAGAAGATCAGGAAGTAGCATCAGGACATACACACACAATATTTATGTTCTTAAATATGGATATATTTGGGAGATGAAAGACTACACTATCAAGAAAGACTGGAACTAATAAAAAGAACAAAATGTAATTAAATAAGATACTGCTGTGATTTTCAACATTTGACAAGATGGGGGATCTGGCTGGACAGTCTAGGATGTCGTTAAGATGATCAGTCATGACAGGGCTAGCTGAGAAATACAACCCAAAAGAAAGAGGCAAGTAATGCTGATTGTTAACTCCAGAGACAAGGCCCTGGCCTGAGACATCTGTGACTTCAAAAAAACACCATGTCAAGATGGTGTGCTATCTCCAGGGTGACAAGTCTTGTGATGTTACAGAAGAGCTAAGCATATTCTAGAGAATTCCCACTAGTTGTAATCCATGTAGCAACACATAACAAAAATGAAATGACAATTCAGAACAATCAATAAAAAATAGAACAAAAAGACAACTTGCATTTCATTCATGGTATGATTATCTGTGGCTGAATAAATAAACTGAAACCACAGTTATTGTAACAATCTTGGTGTTCATCAAATAACAAACCAGTGAATGAGAATGGAATGAAACTTTAAAAAAACAAATTAGAGAGCATCCCTGATGACACAGCCATGCAGTGTTCCCAATTTCTGCCTCCAGGGCACATTTCCAAATTCCTATGCTCATAATACTGTCCCCTATGAGGGAACATCTCTAAATTATAATCTTTTACAGACATACCTCTACATCTTCCCTCTTACAGAAAAAAATTAACTCATTATCTATATCTATATACAGCTAACAACTATCTAATAACACATGCATTAAATTCTCAACCCATGTAGTACATTTCCATAAACCCACTGTGTCAACTACCTAGAGAGGAGAGGTTACCGGCACATCACTTGCAAGTGAGTCTTTACCACTCACTTTCCTCAAATACCCCTTCTCCAGGCAGGATAGTAAGTCTCGATGAGTCTTTCAGGATGTTTAATCTCCCGATCTGATCTTCTCAGTATCAGCCTTTCATTAGAGCCTCGGTAGTTCTCTTGTTCCTTGACAGTTTCTCCTTTGTGATGATAAAGGATCAGTCAGATGGGAAATGCTAGAGTCCACATCTACTGTGAATGTGTTGGAACTTTCTGGGATTACTCAAATCCCTTCGATTATGTCAAAATGTGTCCTCCTGGTCTGTCTCAACTACATAAAACCTTGGATACAGCTGTTTTTTAATGATACCCCTTTGGCCCCAAATATCAGAGGTGTGATTCCTCAGGCACATTCTATCCCCTGGATTAAGAGATGGGTGATCACAGGCCATTTTGTCAAAATAATATTTCTGCTTCCACTTCTGATTTTCTTTCATCTTCTGTATGGTTTCATTGTTATGAGATTTCAGCAAGTTATCAGTGATTAGTAAATTAGATCTGATCCTTCTTCCCATTAACAGTTGAGTTGGAGAAAAGTCATTCTCCAGGAGTGTACTTCAGTAAACCAGCAACGCTTTATACAAATCACACACACACATACCCCCCATCAAAAGTCTTTTTCATAAGGTTCTTCACTGTCTGAATAGACCTTTCCACAAATCCATCTGATTAGGGGTAATTTGAACTTGATGTTTTGTTATGAAAATCCCAATCTCTGGCAAATTGCCTAAAATCTGCAAGAGAAAATTGAGGCCCATTATTGCTAAAGGCTTCATCTGGAATTCCATGTCTGAAGAAGATTCTCTTCAAGCCAGCTATCACTGACTTATTATTAGTACTGTGCAGTGTGCAAATTTCTGGATACAGAGAATAATAATCTATGACTATTAAATAATCCTTTGATTGCCAGGAAAATAAGTCAGTGCCTACCTTCTCATAAGGCCTTTGCAGAACTGGATGAGGTGTCAGAGGCTCTGCCTGTTGACACGGCTTGTATTTCAAGCAGGAAAAGCCGTTTCCTACCACATTAGTGATGTCGTGATTGATCTGCATCTCTTGTGGTCATTGTTTGCTCTTCTCAATTCCTAAATGATCGTCATGGATCTTTTGTAGCATTTCTTTTTGGAAGCTTATTGGAATTACAACCTTACTGCCCAGAAAATCACCCCATCTATCACAGTAAGTTCATGTCTGTAGTCCCAATAGTCTCTTATACTTGGACAGCAACTGCTTATTTCTTCAGGCTGCCCTTTAATTATCACTTCTTTAAGGATTTCCAATGATTCATCTTTCTCTGTTTCCTCTCTTATTAGTTGTAGTTTCCTGTTAGCTATGGGAATTGACTTTAGAATCAGATCTATATAGGCTTGCATCTGTCTCTAAAGTCTTCTCTGGTTTCGTGGGAGCCACTGCTCTGGAAAGTACATCTGCAGTGAACATGAATTTACCGGGCATGCAGGGCACAACCAAGTCATACTTTTCCAGCTTTATCATCATTCTTTGAATCCTTAAGGTACAGTCATTTAGCGGTTTGCTAAATAATGCTATCAGGGACTTGTGGTCCATTCCAACTGCCACTGTCTGTCCATAAATATACTAATTGAAACTTTCACAGGCAAACAATATTTCTAAAAGCTCCTTTTCGATCTGTCGATATCTGGTTTATGCCTCAGTCAGTGAATTGTATGCATATGCCACTGGTTGCCAACAATCCTCATGCTTCTGAAAATCAGTGCAGCCAGCTCAGACTGTGAAGCATCTGCTCAGATTTTAATAGGCCTTCCTGGTGCATAGAACTTCAACACTGGTTCTTGTATCAGTTGTTTTAAACCATCCCATGATTCCTCCTGTTCTGCACCCCAATACCATTCAGTTTTATTCTCTAGGAGCTTTTTCAAAGCTACTGCTTTGGTAGATAGATTATGTATGGATTTTCCAAGATAATTAACCATTCCCAGGAACCATTGGACATCTTTCTTTGACTAGGGATGTGGCATCATTTCAATAGCTGAAATCTTCCTCTTATCAGGTTTTACACTTTCGTTGGAAATAATGTCCCCAACAAAAGTCAGTTCTATAACCCCTAAAATACATTTCTCCCTATTTAGTCTGAGGTTTGCAGCTCTAGTTACATCCAGGACTTCCCGAAGTCCATGATTATGTTCCACTTTCATTGAGCCCCAGATAATGATGTCATCCATTGAGGTGTCAACACCATGAATATGTTCATAGATCATATGTATAGTTTTGTGGTACTCTTCTGGTGCTGAACTATGCAGAAGGGTAAGCGTAAGAATCTGTATCTTCCAAATGGGATATTAAATGTGCATAGCTTTGAGATTTCTTCAGTTAATTTTAGCTGCCAAAAACCCAAGGAAGCATCTAATTGACTGAAATATTGAGCATTTGCCAATTGAGCCATAATCTCTTCTGTGGTTGATAGTTTGAAATGTTCTTTCATAGCCTTGTTGAGGTCTCTGGGATCTAAGCATATGCATAGCTTGCCGTTATTTTTCTCCACAATGACTAGGGAGTTCACCCGTTCTGCTCGGCCTTGAGTTTATCATGGAGTGCAAATAGCACCTTTCTACATGGATGGATAACTGCTCCTTTATCTGAGCTCCTGTGTCTAATTTCAGTGGAATAATTGTTCCGTTCACTGTCATATGCAGTATCCAGTCCCTCTCATCAGGCTTGGTAGATCCTAGTACATCTATGAAAAGCTCCTCAACCAGATTGTCTTTAATTGAATGCACTTGACTTTTCTGCATTTGGGATCTGCAGCATTTTGCAAAATGATTATTTTCCCCACATTTATGACAGTTTCTCAAAGGCAACACACTGTTCGGGACCATGCTGTGATCCACACCTTCCACATGACCGTCTGTGCCCAGTCTTCCCCCTTGCAGTGTTTTTCATAGCGAGTGGTTCCACTCTTTGATTTAACCTATTCAGGCTATATTCTTTTTTACCTTGTATATGGATAACCCCTTCTGGTGAATTCAGCTCTTTGGCTTGTGCTTTTACAGTTTCCGCTGCCCTGCATATTTGGAGAGCTTTTTCTAAAGTTAAGTTTCCTTCACAAAGCAGACTCTCTCTTAACACATTGTCTTTAATGGTACAAATGATTCTATCTCTGACCAGAGACTCTGTCAGCTCACCAAAGTCACAGGTTTTACTGAGTTTCCTTAATTCTGTGACATTTTGCTCTATGTTGTCATCAGCATGTAAAATTTTTGTGTCTCTCAAAGGTCTCAGTCCTTTTTGCCATGCAATGTTCCTCAAATTTATTCAATATTTTACTTAACTTCATGCTTTCACCTTCTTCAAACTTAAAGTTGTTATAAATATCCAATGCTTCCTCCCCAACAACATGCAAAAAGATTGATGATTTCACTTTATCCTTTTTCTCCTCTGCCCCGATGGCCGCTAAATACAATTCAAATCTCTGTCTTAATTTTTCCAGTTCTCTGCAACATTGCCTGACAATTGCAGATTGGATGGAAGTTGAAACACATTCATTTTTGTCTTTTGTCCCCCTTCTTAAGCTAGTCAAGCTACTGTTGTGCTCACCAAATACATGCAAAAGCCTCTGTTCCAAGTGCTCCACATGCTTCTCAGGTGTCTCCCTTTGTCTCAGCTTTCAGTTGCAAACACAGGAGTTAACTGCAAAATGGCTTCAGTTTCCTTCTCATTCAGCACTTCTGACACCATGTAACTATCTTGGTGTTCATAAAATAACAAGCAGGTGAATGAGAAAGGAATTAAACTTAAATAAAACAAACTAGAGCACATCTCTGGTGAACTGCTGCACGCAGCCATGCCGTGTTCTCAACCCCTGCCATCAGGGCACATCTCCAAATTCTTATATTCATAATACTGTCCCTTATGAGGGAGCATCTCTAAATTATAATCTTCTACAAATATATCTCTACAGTTATCAGCTAACTACATATATGCAACACAGGCTTTTAACTCAAAAACATACAGACCACCACCTAGTGACTGACCTAAAGGTCCAGTTCCATTAAATCACTGCTAGACATAATCAGTAAATACTGCAGCAGGTTTGACCATACAACCAATAAATAGCAATAAAACACAAAAGCACCAGACAGTTTATTACAGTGTTAATGACCATATAGTCAATAACAATGTCTAAAACATTACAATTTTAGTCAGTTTTTAATGTCCTGCATCTTTTTGTATCATATTTTGAAATGTTGACCTGGCCTATTGATTAAATGGCAATTTCATATGGCCAGTGATTTAATTATCTAATCACACCTGCCATAAGTGATCAACAGTATATGAAATAAAGGACAGAAGTTGTGTAATTTACAATACAAATGAGCTGATTCCAGTGGTTTTGATTAAATAAAACAAAAATTAAATTAACCAGTGATTAAATTACAGGGATGGCACTGTTACAATTTTAATTTTCCATGATTCATTTGATTTATAATAGCATTGAACTAAAAACAGAAAACGTTGTGATCTTTTTTCCGCTTTAAGTTAGGTGGCCTTGTTTAAAACTGCACAAAAATATTTGAGAACTACTGTCCTAGATCACTCAACATAACTCATGGCCCTGAACCATTCTATCTTGTCTATATACTGTACAAAGGTATTAAAGGTACTGGTACAGACAAATTTAATATGAAAATTGTGCATCCACTGATATTTTAATGGCCTTCCCATGGCTTTTTCAAACTGCTTACGACCACTAAAGGGAGGCTGTACCAGGTGGGATGTTGAAATATTTGTCTCAGAAGCTTGTAAGCATAAGCTAAATCTCATTATGTCACAAATGTTATTGAACAGAGAAATTTTAAAACCCTTCAACAGGTTTTGTGCATATTTTATGTGGAATCTTTGCATTTAGATCTAATCGCTTGCACTAGGAATTTTATTCAGGAATGAGACACTAGATCAGTTGTGCATAAAGTCTGGCTACCTTTTGCTGGCGCTCCACATTTGATGACCTCACTCAAGGGGCAGGTAGAAAGTGCTAGGTTGCTAGTTGCTCATTACTGCTCTGGTTGGGAGGGGTAAAGAGGCAGAGTCACTGAAGCAACCTGGTGAAAACCTGTGCCGGGCAAAAATTGCTGTAAAGGCTGCATATGCAGGTGGTGTTTGGAATGTCATGCAGCAGGAAGGCCATCATTATACTGGCAGTGGTATCTGGTACTACTAGAATTCTATTAGAATTCTTTGAGGGTATCAACAAACGTGGACAAGTGTGATACAATCGATATAGTGTACTTGGACTTTCAAAAAGCCTTTGACAAGGTTCCTCACCAAGACTCTTATGCAAATTAAGCAGTCCTGGGATAAGAGGGAAGGTCCTCTCATTGATCAGTAACTGTTTAAAAGGTAGGAAACAAAGTGTAGGAATAAATGGCCAATTTTCACAGCAGAAAGAGTTAAAGAGAGGGGTCCTCGAATGATCTGTACTGGGACTAGTTCTGTTCAACATATTCATAAATGACCTGGAAAAAAGGGAAAACAGTGAGATTGCAAAATTTGCAGATGATACAAAATTACTTCAGATAGTTACGTTCAAAGCTGACCGCGAAGAGTTATAAAAAGATTTCATAAAACTGGGTGACTGGGAAAGAAAATGGCAGATGAAATTCAGTGTTGATAAATGCAAAGTAATGCACAATGGTAAATATAATTCCAACTATAGGGGTCTAAATTAGCTCTAACCACTCAAGAAAGAGATCTTGGAATCATCATGTATAGTTCTCTGAAAACATCCACTCAATATGCAGCGGCAGTCAAAAAAAGAATGTTAGGAACCATTAGGAAAGGGATAGATAATAAAACAGAAAATATCATAATGCCACTATATAAATCCATGTTATGCCCACACCTTGAAGACTTCATGCAGTTGTGGTTGCCCATCTCAAAAAGATATATTAGAACTGGAAAAAGTACAGAGAAGGGCAACAAAATGATTAGGGGTATGGAACAGCTTCCATATGAGGAGAGATTAAAAAGACTGGGACTGTTCAGCTTAGAAAAGAGACGACTAGTTGGGGATATGATAGAGGTCTATAAAATCATGACTGGTGTGGAGAAAGTGAATAAGGAAGTGTTATTTACTCCTTCACATAACACAAGAACCAGGGGTCACGTAATAAAATGTATATGCAGCAGGTTTCAAACAAACATAAATAAGTACTTCTTCACACAACTCTCAGTCAACCTGTGGAACTTGTTGCCAGAGGATGTTGTGAAGGCCAAAAGTATAACTGGGTTCAAAAAAGAATTAGACAAGTTCAATAGGCCATCAGTGGCTATTATCCAAAATGGTCAGGGACATAACCCTGTGCTCTGGGTGTTCCTAAGACTATGACTGCCAGAAGCTGGGACTGGACGTCAGAGGATGGATCATTCAATAATTACCTTATTCTGTTCATTCCCTCTGAATTATCTGGCACTGGCTACTGTTGGAAGGCAGAATACTGAGCTAGATGGACCATTGGTCTGATCCAGTATGACCATTCTTGTGATTTTATATGGTGATGGGCAGGTTCTGAAGTTGTGTCTATCAAAGAGAGAAAGGGCAGTAACAGGAAACCAGTTCCCACTAACCAAACACCACCAATATCTTTTATATATAGACATTTCCCACCCAACCTGGGTGTGAAGATCAAACTGCCATGCAAAACTAAGTTTTTTGAAGCCCCGTTCTCTATTTCTAATAGAGAACTTAGTGTCAGAAAAAGTAATGCCCAGCAGAATTATCACTGCATTTGATGGCTGGTATTTGCCCAAAAGCACCTCCAAGCAAATAGATGGAGCTGTATATGAGTATATGCAAATTGTCAGCATATAATATTAAGTGTTTTTATGTCTATGGCATGCATATATTATTTATGTAGCACCAAATACATTTTACAGACAAATACAGTGGCAAAGGCCCTCCCCAAATAACTTAACAATCTAAATAGGCAATATAGATGAAGGATGGGATGCAACAAAAAACAAGTGATTCACTTGTATTTAGCACTTTTTGTATATTTTATGTGTTAGATTTTTTTTCTTCTATATTTCTTAGAGGTGAAATGTCTAGTTTATAAATCTCACAGACAAAGTATGTTTTAAAGGAAATAAACTAAATGGAAATGAAAGCATGATAGCCTGGTTGAGTAAATGGTCTCCATCCATAGGTGGCAGCATAGATATATAACAAATGCAAACACACACCACAGATATACTTTTTATATACACAAAAAACTATGTTAAAAGAACATTAGCTCTTGAGTGCTTGACTTCGTAGCCTTATTATTCTTTTAATATAGTTTTTGTGTGTATCTATATATACATTACTACATTTGATTCTTTTATTGCTGAATAATTTATTTTAATTATTCTGTTTACCTTCTGCAGTATTCTACCTTCTGCCTACATCCTTGGGCCCCCTAATATTATTATATACCACCTTGTGATGAGTATCAACATTGTCCTCTGAATGTTCCAGTCACTTTCTCCTTGGTAGTGTTAGGTGAAGGAGCTCTCTGCAGAAAACTGCACTTCTACTATTGCTAGATTCTTTTCAGGAATCCAGCAAGGCTTGCTGAGTATCCTTTACCATCTCTTACTCCACCTATCTGCCAGGTCTGGTATGGCTGGGCTAAATATTTGAGGCAATTGACTTGAGCACTTTGGGCATATCTGTGATTTTTTCGTGCCCTTTTTGGTGCTTGGTGCTCTTTTTTGCTTCATCTTTAGTGTTCTGGCACTTTATTAGAAGCATCTTGGTGCTTCCTTGGGATTTTTAGTTGGAGTTTAAGTGTTCCAGCACCAGCATTGTTTTTGTCTGATTGACGCCTGAGTAAAGGCTTGTCTAACCTTGTTTTTTACTATATTGGTATAGACACCTTTATACTGATATATCGACATCCACACTTGGTGGTTGTATCACTTTAACTATCTCACTTTGAAAACTGATATAGTCACAGCGGTACAAAAACTGGGTGTAGACCAGCCCTCAGGGTGCTAAAAAGCTGAGACCTAGGAGTGAGAATCCTTCCAAATATCTTCAGAGAAGCAGAATTACAATGTAATTTTCTGTTACAGCACAGTTGAAAGGATGGCCTAATATATGCTACCAGAATTCCATCTGTAAAATGAAATACCTTTAAAAGGAAAGAAAAAGATATTTACCTCCAAAATAGCCACTATCAACTAACTTCTCTTGTATATGAGCTGTGTAGATGATCACTGTGCCTTTTTCAAGGATGTACATCTTATTTCCAAAAGATCCTTCCCTGTAGATAACATCTTTACTTTGGAAAAAATTAAAATTCCAGTTCACTGATCACTCTGTTCAAAATCACATGTCCTGTATCTTTAAACCATGGCATATTTTTGTCCATTACATGGTGGCAGTTGTGGATCATCACTTCCTACTTTAAAAAAAAAATCTGTATGAAGTTATTAAATAAGGCATGTTTTCATAATTAACATTGTTTCTTTATATTTTGGCTTATTGATTAGACAGGTAAGATTGTCTAACAAGTTATATCATAAGTCTCTGCTTTCAATTGCTTCTAACTGTTTGGGCTGAAATTCTTCATGCTTGTTCTGTGCCTTAGGATGACTTTTTTGGTGGGGACGGAGGGGTATGGATAGAGATTCCAGCAAGGTTGCTCTGCTTCATTTTTATTTTTATTTTTTAGGGTTTTTTACTCTCATTTATTTGAAGAGTTGTAGCACCTCCATGCTTTGGAACATGAACTTGAAGTTCCCTGGGGGGTTAGTCCTTGGATCAGAGAGGTGCCTTTTGCTCACCCCAGGAAAATCTATGCAGATTTGGCTAAGACATAAGGCTCTGAAAATCACCATTTGGACATGCTCAGTAACCCTTTATAGAGCCTTGCTGCTAAAATCTCTGAATGTTCCAACTGCACTGAGCATATTCCCTGGCTCCATATTAAAGGTTCCAGGTCCAAATATGGCTGATGACACATACAGGTTGTCAATATATTTTCACACAATAGAATTTCTGTTTTTTTAGTTTTTGTTTTTTAAAACTTAGTAAATAACATTCTAAAACTGTTAAAAGAATGTTACAGATGCAAATTCAAGTAATCAAAAGTTATGAAATGTCAGAATTAAGATTGCTTATGCAACCTTAACTTGGCCCTCTTATGTGTATGCACTATGATACAGTCTCTAACTATATGATCATATACTATTTGTATGACAGTATCCCCTACTTCATTAAGTGCACAGGATGGACAGTGAATGAGACAGAAGATTGTAAGAAAGAAAGAATGCTCTCTTGTGGTTAATTAACTTATTTAGAACCCAAGACAGCTGGAGTCTATTCATGGCTCTGCCACAGACTTTCTGTGTTAATCTTAGGTCAGCGTATCAGAGTCCAGACACGCAAGGGGACTGAATTAAGGTAGTGTAAAGCCACGTTTGGCCCCACTCCCAATTCTATACTGAATGCAGGTAGGCCAAACCAACAAATCTGAACCTATATTGGACCCTTATGAATACTGGATATGAGTGAATAGTTAAACTATAAAACAAGGTGTAAAAACTTGAAGGGAATATTGCAACTATGGCCGTGGCTACACTCGAAACTTCAAAGCTCCCGTGGCAGCGCTTTCAAGTGGGAGTGTGGTCACGCGCCAGCGCTGGGAGAGAGCAGGTACTCCACCTCCACGAGGGGATTAGTTTACAGCGCTGGAAGCTGTGCTGGGGCACTGTTTACACTGGCGCTTTACAGCGCTATAACTTGCTGTGCTCAGGGGGGTGTTTTTTCACACCCCTGAGCGAGAAAGTTGCAGCACTGTAAAGCGCCAGTGTAGCCATAGCCTATGAGTGTATAAAATGACACTTTGAGAACTCAAATAGCATTTAAAAATCTCTTTGCTTTAATGTGATTACTACTATTAATTGTGTGTATTACAGCAGTGCCTACAGACCCCAAACTGATATGGGCATGTTGTGATAGGCACTGTATAGATTCCCAGTAAGAGACAGTCTGTGTCCCAAAGAGCTTACAATCTAAACAGGTAAGAAAAGCAGGAAGTATTAAGTAGTTATGAGGGTTGCACTTGTTTATTTCAGGTCAGTGTTTCCTTTTTCTAACTGAACTGAATTTGTCTGCCAAGATTCAACAGGGGACCTGGGTGTTAATACTGAATTTATTTTTGGACAATATTTGTTTAAATCTTCCTTTCTTGGTAGCTTTGGTGGCTGCACTTTGATCCCTTGTTAAATATTTATATACTGTGACCCCTTGTCTCCATTTAACTGATGCCTAGAAACTAGAATCTTAATAGCTGATCCTTTAATATTTTAGGTATATTTCAAGATTGTTTTAGTAGACAATAATTTTATACTTTTCTATTAAAAAATGTACTGGACTTCCTGGATCTATTCAAATGAGAGAGGAGAAGAGGTGTAGCTGAGTCCTGCAGTCAAGAGGCTACTCCATAAGTTTCGATTTACTGCCAGAGATATACTCTAGGATAATGTTCTGCATTATACAGGCTTTGACTCATGGAGATTCCTTATCACCATTCCGTTAAGGTGGGAAAGGTTTGTACCCATATATGCACAATGCAGTGGATATGGCTCCCTAAACTCTAGGATAACTAAAGATATGTGTAAGCAAAAGCCATCCATGCCAAAACTAGGAGACTCCATACTTCTCCCTAGTTCTTGTCTCAGCCCTTATGCCCACATGACTCCTCATCTGCTGCTGCCTCTCGCGAGGAAGGGCTGCTCAATGCATAGAAAAGGCCACAAGTGTAAGCTAAGATGATGTTTTAAAAAAGTGAACGGTACAGAGTTTAAGCATAGAAGTTTCTTGTTATCAGGGAATAACATACAGATTATCAAGGGGTGTGAAGTTCAGCTTAAGATCGGGTGGTGTAAGGAATACATAATCTGGAATATCCCTGATTGGGGCTAAAAGGTTGATGAGTCAAAGTACAGACATTGAGATATGAGGGTATGTTGTTCATATAATGGCTATGTTCAGATGTGGAGTATAATGAGTGGATACGATGATGAGGATGGATTGACCCTCATTTGGTGAGATTTAACGTTCAGTGAGTTTATGGTTCAAGTTCATATGGTCCAACGGACAAAATCTCTCAGTCCCTTTCTCGTAGTCGAAGCACGATGTCGATTCGGATCACACCTCGTGGTACTGTCGGTGGCCAGTGACATGTTTGATGTAGATGTCCCTGGACCATTGGATGGTGTCTGAGACCATGAGGCGCTGCATGAGCCATACGTAGCGTCGACCGATCCCGCAGGCCTGCAGCACATGCTCGTTGCAGGGGTCCCAGGCGCCCAGGGCTCTGACGATCAGGGCATCCATCTGCACCTCATAGCCCTTCACTCTCAGGGTGTCGGCCAGCGGGGCATACTTTTCCAGTTTACGAGCTTGGGCTTCGCGAAAGGCCGGGGTCCTGTTCTCAAAGGAGACCATGATGTCGACGAGGATGATCTTATTCTGGGCCTCGTCGGTGACAAGGACGTCAGGTCGCAACTGGCTGTCGTACCAGGGATGGTGCAGTTCACAGCAACCTCCCCCAGGCGCGATGCAATGGCTTTCACCAGGCGGTTCTGGATGGCGTTGTGGTGCAGCTGCCAGGCTCTAGAGTGGGGTTGGCAGCTACACAGGACATGGGGCAGGGTTTAGTTGGAGTAGCCGCACTTCCTACAATACTTGTCTGGGTTCCCATGGTGGACGGCTCCATTGAGAGGGATGCAGTTGAGCCGGGCACGGGTGGATGAACTGCCAGTCATCGAAATGGGTGAAGCTGCCCCTGGCGAGGAAGTGGTTGCTGGCATCCCACTTGCTGGTCAACTTGAAGGCTTTACCCTGGTCCAGTTTATGCTTCAGGGTTTCCATGTACAGCGAGTGGACGGCGGCCTTCAGGGTCCTCTCCAGCATGCCCCTGGCGCTCGGGGTGACGATGATGTTATCAGACCTGATCTGCGGCACCAGGACTCCCAGCTCTTGGCGCTCCTCGCACCACTCCCAGCGGCAGCCGATGCTCTTCCCCTTGGCCATGCATGGTGTTGCGAGCATGGGACCACATTGAAGGGATGAGATGGAAAAAAACTGCTGAGAAAGCAGTCTCTCACCAACCTTGCCCCTTCCAACCTGTGGAGACCAGTGCTTGTGGTTAACCTACTGTAGTGAGGGCTTCCGCAGAACTCGGAGAAGGACAGCCAGCACTAATTCCTGTCCACGCATCCCAGCCTACATGCACCATCGCCTGTACTTGCCAAACAGGACACTCAGGCTTTCAACATGCTATAGAGATCCTAATGTGATGTCATTCAAATCCCAGGTGTTTCCTTAGTAGATGGCTTGGAAAAGGGAGAACTGGTGGCTTAGAAGGATAGACATAATATATAAATTTAAGGAGTTGCAAATAGCTTTTAATGGCATTCTAATGGGAGCTTGTTATATAATAGAGAAGATTACTGTAATTAATCTATTTATTGCAGAGATGGACTGAATTACTTTACTATCACATCTAATGGGTCTTATGTACATGTTCATTTTACTACAAAACAAATACAAAAATAATAAATATAACATATACATCTTAGATACATGATTATACCTTTACTCTATACATAAGAGCGCTTCTTTTAGAGATAGCAACTGGTCCTGTGACTCTGGCTAGCATCAAAACATAGAGAGCTGCCCAGCCAGAATGCTCATACTAAATAACCAAATATCAGAAACCCCTAGGGAAATAATGTAGAAAAAATAAGAAATTAGGAATCAATAACTATAACAAGATCTTAGAACATTTTACATTTTGATTGCTGAAAGGGGCTAGCAAAGTAATTATTCAGTGGAAAGAAATTACAAATTTTTCAATGCAATTATTTAGGGTACACTTTTCCAGTAATACTTGTATTATTTAAGTTAAAATTAGTGATAATTGTTAGCACTTCCAAGTGATTTTTTTAACAGGGAAAATACAAAAGAAATCTTTTACCTTTTCTGTTGACTCAAAGATCACTAGTTTTTATTATTTCAAATGGATTTATTCAAAATATGTGTAAAGCAAATGTAAGTTAAATCAGATGTGTAGTAAAATGTCAAGAATCAGAAAGGTGTGCAATTTTAATCTTATTTTCCAGGCAGCCCTAGAACTTAACCATGTCTTTAACTTTAAGCATCTGAGTTGGTTTCAATGGACTAGTCATATGCTCAGCGTTAAGCACATGTTTAAATGCTTTGTTGAATTATGGTCTCTGTCATACCCCCTCACAATGCCTAGCATAGGAGATGTGGCTGAAGTTTCCTGTCACTTTTGGGATCCTCAACCACCTAGAGTGACCAGACATCCCGATAATATTGGAATGGTCCCTGTATTAGGAGTTTTGTCTTATATAGGCAACCATATCCCCATTTTCCAAAAATAAATTTTCACACTTGCTATCTGGTCTCCCTACACTCACCAGAGCAGCCCCTTGGGGGTCACTGAAGCTGGCACAACTTGCAACAACTGTGAGGTTGCTTTAAATCTTACTTCATGCCAAATCCATTGGCTCAAGTATTGGCGTGTGTAGAGGAGACCTACAGCACATTTTGCACATACCCCCAGGTTGCTCTGAGCACCGATGACCTCTCTTAAGAATATGGCCCTAGTCTTTAAATAAAAGAAAATTTTGCAGGAAGAAACCAAGGAGAAGAAAGAGAGAAATGATTGCTTCCTCATACAGAGAAAGCAACAGAGCCTGTCTTGCAAACTGCATCAGAACAAATGTTTCATGCAGTTTCAGATATTAAGAATCCAAGTGTAGAGATTCTGAAGAGGCTGCTATTGTCACCCATTTATTTTAATGAGACTACCAAATATCTGAAAAAGGCAGCATAACATATTTCTGATTTGGAGCATGCAAAATCTGTAACTTTTTAGAACTTTTCCACTAAAGCAGGAAATGCTTAGTCTGGCTGCCTCTCACAGCCATACTATGATGCTTCAAGATACTCAACCACGTTTAAAAATAGCGTACAAAAATTCTCTTTTTTAACTGGACAAAACAGTAGAAAATGTGTTGTAAGGAACAATCCTGTATTGGCTAGAAGATAAACTGGTTGATCTAATAGGTTATTTCCCTTTCTGACTTCTACAATTATGTGATTTACAAAGGAAAAAATATTCTAATTTAGTAGATTATTTAGATTATTTCTGCTTAAAATCTTCAGTCACAAATGATGACACATCTGCTTTTCAAATAAGCTTCCGAGTGCTGATGTTTTGGATCAGTAATCTTAAGCTAAGGTTTCTAGTAAGAATTTTCATGTCAGACACTGAACACGCAACCTTGTTGCGTACATGGTCTGTAATGAGTAAACTTCCTTTACCTTCTGTTCTTTAACAAAATGTATACATATGAATTTTGAAATCAATAGGAGTTGAACATGCACGTGTCTGAGGTCAGAAACTGGTTTAACAACCTGCAATGAGAGAAGCATCTTCCAGAAACCAGCTGCGCATGATAGTAAAAGCAAAGTAAGAAAGAAAGTAGGAAAATAGTGTCTTATGCATAATGAGATTATGATTAGCAAGGGGTGTAATGTGCAAAGCCTAAGAATCTGATAAATTGTGCTCAGCTATTTTTAATACTTTTTAAAAAGTTTTGTCTTTTAAAGCAAATACTTTCTAATTTTTTTAAAAAAAGTATTGTTAAAGAAACCATCCTTCTGATTATCATATCCAATTTGCATTTATTGCCGTATGGACATTCACTGCAAATGTTAGGTTTACTTTTGAGATATTTTCATACGGTGCATTAATTTTAATATACACATAGGTAATTATTTGACTATCTGCAAACTGATTAGGGTAGAACTAAAATATTTAATATTATATTGATTATATGCATGTGAACTGCATGGCAAAAATGTGTATGATCAGTACTTTGATTTCAATTGACTTGAACTATACAGAGCAGAGGCAGGCTCACGGGGTGTGTCCAAACATATTTTTTCTGCTGTTTGCTAGAAATGTGCTTATTTGAAATGTTTGTCTAGTAAGGGGAATACTTTGTTACTAGGGGAAGAGGGAAGAAAGTGCTAGCTTATTTGGGAACTGAGACAGGTTGACGGTAAAGGTTCTTGTTATTACAGAAGAAGTTTTGGGGGCTGAAATAATCTAAGGGATATTTGACCTTTTGGAACATCAGCAGTGCCATAGCCAAGACACATCATGTGGCACATAGTCCGAAATAAAGCAAAGGCACACCTGTGTCCAGCAGATTTATTCTGTGAAATAGAAAGTAATTCAATTACTTTCTAATCAGATTAAAGAGACACTGTCAAAGACTTCTTAATTATTATACTGTAGTTAAGTTGCACTATTTCTTGAAAATGTTTGCAATGCAACAATGTAAGAGGCTTAACAAATACATTTCTTCTCATATTTTGCCATTTCCATTTTGCTAAGATGTTTTCCTCTGTTTATAATGGATAGTAAAATTGATGCTGTTAATGTGTGTAATGTCTTCACCAGAATCATAGCATCATATTCACATTCATGAGAACAAAATATTATTTCTGTAGTTTCTTAAATTCCCCAGTGAAAAAGTGGTGGATTTAAATAAATATCTAATAATATATTTACATCTCTGAAGGATGTCCACAGGACATTAGATGAGTCTCTCCTTTATCTCTACAGAATCTTGTGTGTTACACCCTAAGGATGAAATTCACCCCAAGGCAAAGGCCCCACAAAAAGGCTTTTAGCACCAATTAAGTGGATTTTTTGCAGGCCCTATGCTCTGAGATGAATATCAATATCTACTGTTATTTCCCCCCATTGTCTCGTGCCCCCCTTAATTTCCTGCAACTGTAAAAATTTCAATAGATAAAAATAAAGAGCTTAAAAATAAATATCAATATTATCTGTAAAAAATAATTTTAAAAAATGCTTTCTGCCAAGCCTACATATTGAGTATGATTTATTTAATATTTATTATTATTTATTAGTACAGAGTGCACCTCTAAATCTCACTTTTACAGTGAAAACATCAAAGAGTTATCAAATAAGTCATGTTGTGATCTTTTAAATATATATGTCTTCCCAGCTAGAGTTTTCAATATGTACGTCAGTGTCATTATTTCATCCAAAATATATGAAATCTTATTAACGAGACTTGTAGTTTTAATCTAATAGCAGTTCAAACCAAGTATTTTATAGCCAGTAATTGATAACAAGAAGTTTGTAAACAAAGCCTTTAGTGCTTTATAAAAACCACTTCACATGATTCATTTAGATCCCTGGAGGAGCGATAATACCTTCCCCCCTGTACTTCTGTCTGGCTTGGTGGCTTCTCATTTCTTCAAGATGACCACAGATTGGGAGTAAACGTCCTGAAAACACTCTTGGGAACTTGAATATGAAGTACATTGTTAAGAGAGGGAGGAAAGCTTTCCATAAGAGGACAGGGAGAAGGAGTTAGAACCCTTTGGCTAGTTAAGATCTTCACATTGTGCTAGCCACTAGTAAGAACAAAAGATTTAAGTGCACTAAGGATTAGGGGCGGGCCACTTTGACAGGGATCTGAACATATGTAATCTTGATGGATTTCCTTCACTATTTACAGGCTAATTGTAAAGATGAATAAATATTCATAGACTATAGCTTCATTTATGTACCCTCTAGTTTTATCATTCTTGAATTACTTACTAGAAGATAAAAGGTCTTAGCGCAAACTGTCATCACTCGGTCAAATCAGATGGAATAGCTGTGAAATTTGACAAGTTTCTTGGGTTTTTATACTAGGTAGACTTTAGTAAGAAGAGACTACTGAATGGAATGGTCAATCAGAGCAGTTCTACAGAACTGTCTCCTGAAACTAGCTTCAAAAGTAGGAAAGAGTTTGAATTAGGGAATTTAGAAGCAAAGGATTAAACTGTATTGGTAGCAATCAAATTAGAGGGGCAGCATTAACAGCTTGTTTACTGCATGGAAACCTTTGAAAAATGTTTCAGTAAAAAACTATTTTGCAAAAGTAATGACATTTTCAGTGTTTTTTTCTATGCTTGTTTTCCTTTAAAAAATATTTGTATGAAAATAGTTCTGTTGCTCAGGAGCTCATTTGCTCCAGAGGGATTTTGATTTTAAGTGAAGAAGAAGTAGCAG
This sequence comes from Terrapene triunguis, assembly GCF_002925995.2. Lineage (NCBI taxonomy): Eukaryota > Metazoa > Chordata > Testudines > Emydidae > Terrapene > Terrapene triunguis. The sequence continues at coordinate 36,596,442 of NW_020664436.1, forward strand.
CAGCAGATGAATTCCTAAGAGCTTATTTGTTTGCAAATATCCCTAGTAATAATAGGGGAAAGTGATTAAGAGCATACATGCTGTAGAAACAGAATTGTTTCTAAATAAAATGTTTTCAGAATTTCCCAAGAGAGTCAGGAGTTTTAAAAAGTAAGTTTCAAATACCAAAACAAATTTGAAAAGTGTATGCTAGATTTTTCACAATATATTATAAATTTCACATATTTTTTTGCTAATTATGAAAGGCAAAGCAGCAAAGACTAAAGGAAGCACTCTCAAGTTTGGAAATACAATTCGCATGAATTACATGTATGCAATTATATCTCAAGGTATCAGATTGAAAGTTCAACTTTAAAGACTTTTAATTACTCCCAGATCAGGTCAACTGAAAGCATTTTTTGTGTGTACAAATAGCCATTAATTTCCTTTGAGCAAAGAATAAGTATTGTGTGGAATACCCCAAACCCATCCCCACTCCACTAAAGACCATCATATCATAGGAATTACAATATGTATCTTACCAAAATGTTTTGACGTTAAACCCAGCCAGTACTTGGAAAATTTCAGAATCTCTGAATCAGAAATTGTAAGCAGGAATTCCAGTGCCACATTATTATCAACAGAATAATCATGTGTATCAGGCTCAAATAACTATTTATCTTGTAATTAGTCCTGAATCCAACCTTCACACACAAAAAGGAAATATTTAATAATTACAAAATTGTTAACAAAAGCCAAAATATTAACACAATTGTAGTACTGATTATCAAACCTTTATTTGGAAGAGTTACTGGATATGCATACACAAAAATTATAATTTAATAGACAAAATTTAACAGCAATGTAAAAGTTACGTGTTGAGTAAAAATGATAACAAAATGGGCATATGTGGATGAAAGTAATAAACTAGTATAATTAACACCGATTTGGCATTCAATGCATTTCCAAGAAGTGTAATTTGCATGTGCCAAGCAGAGTTTAAGTCAAAGGCAGTTCCCCTGCAAGTAAGATTTACATTCTCCTGTTAATTGCTTTTCCTTTCTGACTCCTTGGTGTAAAAGTTACACTGGATTTGTGCACCCAGTAAATTCCAGCTTTATGCAGGTTGCGCAGTTATAATACATATTCCCATTTTCTGACAAATTTACACCCGATTTATAACATACAGCACTATTTGTTGCTGAATTTAATCCAGGGATTTCGAGGAGAGATGTACCCACATACCCTGGAGCTGAATTTAAGCCTTTTTATTTGTAGTAAATAGGGTCCCAAGTATTCTGCAGAATTCTGGTGGAAATTCTGTGGGAGTTTAAAATACATTTTTAAAGGGAGTTTTTATCAAAATAAATGTAACATTAAATGATACATTCAGTATAGTATGACCTGCATTATTTGCTATTACATTTATTTTATGCTGTCCATGCTCTTTCCATTTTCAATTTGCCACAGATAGTGATCATTAGGTTTATGTTAACAGTCCATTAGGATGCATGGGGCCATTCACCCCCCTCAGCAATTTTCACCTGTCTGCAAACTCAGGAAGACATCATTACATCAGTTTACACTTCATGTTTTCAAGGTTGTCTTCAAAACAATAAGGGCTACAAATAATTTTATAAAAATGAAAGCTGTGATTCTGGAGCACAGTTCTGTGGCAGGGGGTGAATTCTGTAGTCTGAGAAATGCAAAATACACAAGGCTTTGACTATAAGGATAACGTCACCGGTTGAATACATGAAAAAAAGGACTAAAAGAAATTTTAGCAAGTTTAATTAAAAATGAACTGGAATGAGTAGTGGGATGAGAAATTTCAGCCCAAATGGTAACTATTCTTCAAAAGTTATAAATGCCTTATAAGGAGGGGCATATGACAGAAGTGTCCTTTCAGCGATATTATAGAAGTTTACTATTCAAATTACTAGTTTGTAATTTACAGTATATTACTTTGCCTACTGCCACATTCAGATAATTAGTGGAATACTAGGCATTGCCCTATGTGAATTAATGTAGGTCAATATGTTTAGGGCAGAGTTTCATGTAATTTCTCAGTTAATGGCCTCCACAAAAATAGGCATTAGGAATCTCGAGCACATAAACCGTGTAACTTTCACCTCAGCAAAACTTGGGGAAAAAAATATAATCTCATGCCTCAATTACCAAGCAACCTACATTACTATATTAACCCTACAAAGCTGCAATTTTCAATGTTTGTGAAATATTAGAAAGCTGCGTATCTAAATGTAGTCAATCTATTTGGATGAGAAATTAATTAGGATTTATTTAAAAACACTCCTTTCATAAAGCTTTAGTCTCCAGAATCTACACAAGTTACAAGGAAAAGATTAGTTTACAGATTACTTTTAAATTATCTTGAAAAGAATGTCATCACATTGTGAGAAAACCCCTAATGAGATATTTTTACTCTGTAAAAAGAATAAATAAAGTAAAGGTTAAAAAAAGGGCATGAAACATAATTTTGAGAAACCTATTGAGGGCTAGATAGTCTGTGTGCTAACCCACAGTAAAAGACAGCATGTTGTTGAGATGTCCTTGGAGAAGCCCAGCGGGGAGATGCAGTTATAATCACCCTCCCAATCTACTTTAACCTTCTGATGGTTTTCTTTTGTGTTGCAAAGGCTACTGAATGAAGGGTAAAAAAGAGCTCTCCTATGTAACATCTTGCAATGTGCAATCCTGCCCCTCTTCAATATGTATGTGGTAAAGATTATTCAACTATTCTATTCAATATATGGAAAAGGTATGAAACATTACAGACCAGGTGCCAGAAACACATTGATAACAAGCTTAAAAGCAGTGATAATCCCATTAGCCTGCTATCCCAATACCTGAGATAAAGGACTTCAATTTGTAGACTGTAAGGTCAAAGGAGACCACTAGATCATCTAGTCTGTCTGACTTCCTATATATCACAGTGTATATCCCACTATGACTTATGTTTGGTTAAAACATAATTTGTGTTTGGATGAAGCATATCTTCCCGGAAGGCATCTAGTCTTGATATGAAGACATCAAGAGATGGAGAATCCACTGCTTACCTTGGTAATTTGTTCCAATGGTTAATCACCCTCACTGTTAAAAGAAAATGTGCCTTCTTTTCTTTGAATCTCTCTGGGCTTCAGCTTTCAGTCACTGGTTCTTGTTATGCCTTTCTCTACTAGATTAAAAACCCTTTTACTACCCAGTACTTTCTCCCCAGGAAGGTGCTTACATGCTGTACTCAAGTCACCTCTCAGTCTTCTTTTTGATAAACTAAACAGATTGAGCTCTTTAAAGTCTCTCACTATAAGGTATTTTCTCCACATTGAACAATTTTTGTGGCTCTTTTCTGCAGCTGCTCCAATTTTTCAAAGTATGGACACCAGACATGGACACAATATTCTAGTATCAGACTCACCAAAGCAGGGATTTCCCTACACCCCCACCCCCACCCGTCCTGTAAATGTAGATGCTTCAAGGCCCTGACCCCTCTACCCCCCTCTCCCTCCCATGGCTGGAGCCCCTTCCTCCTGCCCACAGAGAAGCCCTGGCCGTCCCATCCCAGCCACGCTGCCTGTCCCGACCTGAGCCGCACTGGCTGACCTGACCCCTGGCCAGCCCGAGCCGTGCCAGCCAGCCTGGATGCTTTACAATGCTGTGGGGCATTGCCACAGAATTTAGGTACAGCTTGCTGTAGTGTAGAGTACACAGAGCTCAGTTTCCTACAGTGATGGGGAACTACATCAGGGGCTGATATGAAAGAAAGAGCCCCTGAATGTGGTTCAGGGATAGAACCTGGTGGGAATTGTTTCCCCTTTCTAGCAGCTGGTCATGAAATGCTAAACTTGCCACCAAGATGCTACCCTGGGTCTTGGTGCAGTCCCCAGCCACCTTTTGTATTGGCCTCTGGTTGGCAGATTTAGTTGTCTGGCTAGCAGGGCTGGTCAAGATATGGGATGAAACTTTCACAGATGTTTTCTTAAAAATTTTAATCCTTCTTTCCCAACATCAAATTTTGAGATTTGAACCACCTCTCCTGATAAGTAGGTGTCTGGAAATGTTTTCTAGCCCTGGGATAGAGCTGTGCTTAATGAGAGAAAGAAAATTATCTATACATATATTACCCTTCTGCCAGGCAGAGCCAGCAGCAACCAGGGCCGGGTTCAATATCTAAGGGTTGCTTTTTGCCACAACTTCTTCAATGGCTTATCCACCCCTAAATCCTTTTCAGAGCCATTGCTATCCAGCATACAGTCCCCTATTCTGTAGGTATAGTCTACAGTCCTGGCTTCTAGATGTCCTTGTATTTGGCTGTATTAAAATTCATTTGTTTGACTGGGCCCAGCTTACCAATGATCCAGATTGCACTATCCTCATGATTGACCACCTCACTTTCCTTTTTGTCATCCACAAATTTTATAAGCAGTGATTTTATGCTTACTTCCATGTCACTGATAAAAACACTGAATAGTGTCAGTCTTTGTACCAGTCACTGCAGAACCCCACTAGACACATCCCCATTCGATGAGGATTCTCCATGGACAACTTTTGAGATCTGTCAGTTAGCCAGTTATTAATCCATTTAACGTGTGTGTATTGATATTGTATAATGCTAATTTTTTAATCAGAATGTCATGTAGTACTAAGTCAAATGCCTTAAAAAAGTTTAAGTATATTACACCTATGCAGTTCCCTTTATCAACCAAAATTGTAATCTCCTCAAAGATGAAGAGTAGCTAGTTGAAACTATATCCAGGGAAGACAGATATTGATAGGAAGAGGGAGCATTCCAGCCCTGATTAAAGCTTTCACCCTTCCCTTCACAAATATTATGGAGCGTACAGCATGCGGCTATAAGCATAGGAATATTGTCATCGGCCATGTCCAGCTTCCCATACAGGCATGACCAGCCGGCTTTTAAATGGCCAAAAGCACACGCAACAGTCATTCTGCACTTGCTCAGCCTATTGTTGAACCACTCCTTGCTGCTGTCAAGGTGCCTCATGTATGGCTTCATAAGCCACAGCATTAAGGGATAGGCAGGATCTCCCAGAATCACAATGGGAATTTTGACTTCCCCTACGGTGATCTTCTGGTCTGGGAAGAAAGTCCCTGCTTACAGCTTCCTGAACAGGCCAGTGTTCCAAAAGATGCGTGCGTCATGCACCTTTCTGGACCAGCCTGTGTTAATGTCCATGAAACACCCACGGTGAGCCACAAGTGCCTGGAAAACCATTGAGAAATTCCCCTTCCGATTAATGTACTCGGTGGCTAGGTGGTCTGGTGCAGAATTGGAATATGTATGCCGTCTATCACCCCTCCACAGTTAGGGAAGCCCATTTGTGCAAAGCCATCCACAATGTCACGCACTTTGCCCAGAGTCATGGTCTTTGGGAGCAGGATGCGAATAATGGCCCTGCACACTTCCATCAACATGAGTCCAACGGTCGACTTTCCCAATCTGAACTGGTTAGTGACTGATCAGTAGCAGTCTGGAGTAGCCAGCTTCCACAGTGCAATTGCCATGCGTTTCTCCAATGACAGGACAGCTCTCATTCTCATGTCCTTGTGCCGCAGGGCTGGGATGAGCTCATCACACAGTCCCATGAATGTAGCTTTCCTCATCCGAAAGTTCTGCAGCCACTGCTTGTCATCCCAGACGTGCATGACGATGTGATCCCACCACTCAGTGCTTGTTTCCCAAGCCCAAAAGTGGCATTCCACTGTGCTCAGCACCGCCATGAATGCCACAAGCAATCTCGTGTTGTAGCTTCTACGCGTAGCAAGATCACTGTTGAACTCCTCCTGCCTTTGTAGTTTAAGGAGTAACTCCACTGCCACTTGTGATGTGTTAGTGAGAGCAAGCAGCATATTGGTCAACAGTGCGGGATCCATTCCTGCAGCCTGAAGAGGCAGAGCAGAGCGCGCAGTACACAAACCATTGAAAGATGGTGCCAAAGGCGGATGGAAACTCAGTGATTTCTGGGATGTAAAGCAATGCATCATGGGGCATTGGGACAGGACCCAGGATGCCCCACGACCCCCTCCGCCTTCCCACAACTCTTAGCGGCAGAAGAGAAAGAGGTGCTCTGTGGGATAGCTGCCTAGAGTGTACCGCTCCAAATACCGCTGCAAGTGTGAATACACTATGGCGCAGGCAGCTGACAGTGTGAACACACAACAGCGGTTTCCCTTCCATGCTCTCTGAGTGGTGCTGTAACTGGCGGCACTGTAACTCTGCCAGTGTAGACATACCCTTAGTTTGCTTAAGAGCCTTTGGTGAGTAACCTTGTCAATGGCTTTCTGAAAGCCCAAGTACACCATGTCAACTGAATCACCTTTGTCCACATGCTTGATTACACCCTTAAAGATTGAATAGATTGGTGAGGCATGCTAGTAACAGAGAAGTCTTCCCTGTCTGTTTTTCACTTTCTGTCTCTGTGTACCATCACTAAAAGGCAGCACCATTACATAAGAGGAAAGGAGAAACTGAGATTAAAATTATCACCCATTACCACCAACAAAATAGGACAGAAGGAAGTCAACATCTCTTGTAGCTGCCACCTGTTCTGATTACTTCTGCAGGATTGGACTGCGGTTTTGTTCTTCTTCCTATGAAGACAGTGGCCCAGATCCTCAGCTAGGGTAAATTGTCATTTGTCTACTGTCTACTGACTTAACTGATCTACGACAATTTACACCACCCTAGTATTTCTGTTGTATATATGCTGGTCCTGTAACAAAATTTCCCTCAGCAAATGCACAGTAAGTATATTTACTTTAAACTGCAAATTTTTCCATAACACTGTTGGCCAAATTGTGCTTATTAGGCCTAAATTAAAACACTATTATTCAGGTACATATTAAAAAACAGCATTTTCCCCAACATAATTGGGAAAACCAAGACCCTCCTGCTTTAAGTAAACAGAAGCAGGAGATCATCACAGTACTTGCTGTTGAGAGAATTGTCCTCTCAAGAACCAACAACTTAGGTGAATTCTTTTTAGCTAGGTGAACTTTTTTTCTCTTAACAGTTCCTATAAGATATTGTAGCAAATCCTCAAGTACAGCCAAAGAGCACATAGCGCAGGGCAGGATGTGCACGCAACATTGGCATAATGCTCACCTTTGCACTCTCCCAACCTAGCTGTTCACCCAGCTGCTCCACCAGCATACATTACAGAACACCTCTTACACTGGAGTGAGCTTTCTGGGTCCAGATATGCCAGCTCTGTAGCCAGATTCCGCTGGAAGCACAGTAGAAAGCAGCTGCACTACAACAAAAGATCTTGCCCTTCATCTCTTAATCCATACATCTTGTCTACCAAGGGATCTATATCACCTTTCTCCTTAGATATCCTGACTTCTGATTACCCATTTTTCTCTTTTAGAGGGTCTGCCTTTTTTCCCAATCTGTCTTTTTGCAAAACTGTTCACTAAATACCAAACACTTATCAAAACAAGAAGTGTGAAGCATGGCACCAGGCATCAACCACAATTTTGTCACTATTTTGACGGAGCAGTAGCGACACCATAGGTCAGGTTGCATCTGTTTTCAGTTTAGCAAGTATAAATAATGAGTGAAACACTTAAATAAATGTATATTTTTCATAATACGTTAGATGAAATATCATTAATTACATAAGAATAAAACTCTTTTCACACTTCTTTTCCTTTCCTATTGCCATTCTTTTACTTAAAGTTCCAGCAGTCACTTAAGTAATCCACAGAACAACAATATTAAAAACACATGGGTATTAGGATAGTACAGAATCATTTTGTTTATAGTATTAGGGAGCTATTTTTGCTTATTTACATGATATTATTTAGCTGTCCTGAATGTGAATAATGTTGTTTGCAATTGACTTATGATTCTCTATTTGGACCTATTTTCTTTTACTAAAACAATAGAAAAAAGATACTAGCATGATCTAGTAAACTGACCATGGGATTAGGGGCCAGAAACTCCTCAGTTCTATGTGAGATACACCAGTGTTTGCTATGTGGCCTTTGTCAATTCACGTACTCTCTCTGCCTAGTTTCCCTTTCTATAGAATGGTGATAATAATAATTACCTATCTCACAGGTTTGGTGTGAGGATTAATTAGTAATGTTTGTAAAGTATTTGGAATATGCAAAATGCTACAGGTAAAGTGGCAAGTATAATTATTAATTAAAATGGTTATTTACCTGTTCCCAGTAGTGCACATACAGTATAAGCTTTGCAAATCTAAATAAACGAAACAGGATAAAAATTCTGACCAATTTGCTGGTAGAAGCTACTTGTGAGCTAGTATCATTTGTTGATAGAATCCCCTCCAGTTTTCCTTTCTAGAAGACAAAAATAAAATCTAATATAAGAAAGTTACCATTTTTAACTTTAACTAGTAGAGTCTAGTTTAAGCAACATTGATTTTTTTTTTTACTCACTCTCAAAAAGTAATCAACTGGTAGAACTCCTAAGAGATCTGAAATAAGCCATGTTTTTATATAATTCACTGTAATCTTCTTTTGTTCTAAAACAATATCCTGGGGAAAAGTTGAACAAAATACTATTAAAATATAAACCTAGACATACATTAACCTAATATGATCTAAACTTAAATACTTGAATCATCTAATTCCAGCTAGAATGTTTTCCTGCATTTATATTAATGATCAGACTTAAAATAAGCATGCAAACAATTTATGATTCTAAATAAACTGCCAGCAAGAGGAAGCCTCCTACCCAATGAAAATCTGTTTAGCCTTTAAACTAGGGGTAAACTGCATTGCCTAAACTAAACTAAAAGAAAAAATGACTTAAGTAATGCTCTCAAAAATGTATCCACCATACTACTTCTCTTAAAATCAAATGAGCTCATGTATAATGGGCCTGATCCTTCTCTCACGTATAATGGTGTAATTCAGGAGCGATTCATTTGAAGTCGATGGGTGCACCAGTGTATAACATATGTTGGTGAGGAAAGAATCAGGCCCATTGTTTTCAAAGAGCCTTTCAGAACGTTTAATGTTTCTTCACAGTAGTGTTGTTGAGGTAAACTGAGTTTACACACTTCTTATTTGGGGCATATGCACTTTAGTTTAGGTGACTTTACCCACTTCTTTTTTTTTACCTCTACACAACTGGTTCTTCAGAACCTTCACTAATACTGGGCCAAAGTCTCAGAGGTGTTGAGGATCTGGAACCCATTGACCCTTTGGGTCCAAACCTGCAGTCCTTGAACACCCTTCCCTAAAACTTGCACAGACTTGTCCACAGGAGTTTAAGTCTAAAGGGGATACCAAGTCTAAGCAGAAGTTCTTATTTTACCTGTGATACAGTATGATTTGGGGCTATAAAAGAACTCTGATATGGACCTAATTAGTTTCACTTGGTAGCTTTTTAAATGTTTTTATTATTACTTTTTGGAATCATGAAAATGAGACAGCTGGAGACCGACATCACTTGAGAGCCTTTGCACTCAGAAATGTCAGTACACCTCATTTCTAACTTAGAACATTGTCTCCAAACGGGACATCCTGTCACTTCCCTTTATTCATCTCCTCATCTGTTTTTGGTACTTGCTCCATTTTCCATCCTGTACTGCTGATGCTTAGCTCCCACAATGCTCCTCACACACACCATGCACATCAGTAGGGGAGGATTTTGATTTGACCAACAGAGAGGAGACACAGTGCCTGGAATGGTGGGAGAGTTGAGAGCACATGTATGGTGGGGCATGGCTGGCTCCTCTTTCTCCTTGGGACCTCTTGTGAGGTCCCCAGGTAGTTCTCAGACCATGGCTGCCACCTAGCAGCTCACCTGAGCCAGTGGAGAAGGGGGGCAGTGAAGCTCTAGCTTGCAATGGGACCTGCCCATAAAATTCCTGATTAGGGGAGATGTCCAGCCCCACCAATTGGCTGCAATGCACTACTTAAACCAGAAAGAGGCACAGGAAGTTGTCTGAGCAATTAGATGACTCCCTGGCTGCCTGTTACAATGGACCCTGCCTACTTGCCTGACTCCTGAACCCTACCTTCCCACCTGTTCCTGGTTCCTGCCTCGCAGAGTGTTCCTGGTTCTTGTCCTTCTTATCCTAGCCCCCCCACACACACACCTTTCCCGGTTCCTGCTTTCCTGCCTTGCTCCAGGTCTCTGCTTCTACATCCTACCTCTGATGCTGACTCTGGCTTCAACTACTGGCTTGGTACTGGATCTGACTTTTGGCTTGGCACCTGACACTAACCCCAGCTCTGGATCCAGGCTCCTGACTCTAACCATTAGGCCTGACTGCCCATGCCCTGGTCCTTGCAGCTTGCTTGAACCACTACTTCTCTGAGTGGGCCCAGCCAACCATGGACCTTGTGGAATTCCTTGTACCCAAAGGGTCATCTGCACTGTATGAGCAGGTCATCTGTCTCCAGTCAGACAACTGAGCATTGCACATGCAGAACGCGCAGCTGGCCACTGAGAATCAGGTCTTGTGGGAGCAAGTCCATCAATTCCATGCAGACAATGCTGTGCTCTAGACCCATCCAACTTCATTGTCACCCAAGCTGGGACCTGCTATCCCTCTCCCCAAGAACTTTGATGGGAGCCAAGGCTCCATGAATCAGTGCCACCTCTTGTTCTTGCTTCGACCATAGACATATGCATCCAGCCAAACCAACGTAGGCCTTATAATCAGCCTGTTGACAGAGGGATGCCTTTCAGATGGCAAAATCAACCATGTTTGATGACCCCAACTGTGCTTGCTCTGCTGAAGCTGCCCTACGGAAACTCCAACAAGGGTCTGGCATGCCCGCTTCCTACAGAGCTCACTTCCACTTCTCATATCGGACATGGAATATGATGTGGCCCAGATATTTCAGTTTCAGGATGAGATTAAGAATGAACTGGCCCGAGTCGGAACCCCAACAGGTCTAGACGCCTTCATAGATCTTGTTATCCGTATTGACAATCAGCGACATGAGTGACGAGAAGAAAGAAAAGGGGTGTTGCAACCACGTCCCATGCTATTGAATTCTGCCTCACCAGCTTAGTCAATGCAGATAGTCCTGATGCTCCAGCAACTCACCCATTAAAAGAGAAAGCATCAGTGACGCCTTAACTTGTGTTACTACTATGGCAATCCTGACCACACTATTTCCAGTTGCACCACAAGAAACCCAGTCCAAAGGAATCTGGGAAACAAGCCAGCCCTGGCATGGTGAAGAAGGCTAGCCTGGGTATCTTGACAGTGTCCCCCTGAAACCCAAATTGAGATCCTAATGGGAATGAGTGCTGGCTCCCACTGACCAGCACTACACATACAAGTACCAGTTGAGTTACAAATCCTGGGGCATCCCCAGCGACTCCCTCTACAGCAGGCCTTCATTGACTCAGTCACAGCAGACAACTTTATTGATGCAGAAGCAGCCCAGGCACTACAGATTCCCCTGCAGCCCAAGCCCATTCTGAACCCAGTAGAGACAATTTATGGGCCTCTCTTATTCTCTGGGACAGTGGCCACGGAACCTGTTCCTCTGAGATTACTATCCAAGAGTACTGAGAGACCTCACAGTTCAGTGCCATCCATTCCTCACACTTCCTTCTGATCCTGGGTATTTCATATTTGGCCCTCCACAATCCTCTTATCAGCGGGCGTGAGCTAAAAGTCAAATTTTACTCAGAATTATCACAGCGGCACTTCTTGACCCTAGGAAATAGGTAGCGTGCAGTAGTTCCCCAGTGGTCATGTGGCAGGGTAACTGGCCTGACAGAGCCACCTGCTGATTCTGATCCTCAACTTCCATCCAAATACAGTGACTAAAAAGATGTCGTCTTTTGCATGGACCCATGCAAAAATCAGACACCTTGCCCCCACACAGGGACTACAGTTGCCCAATTGAGCTACAACTTGGGGCAAACATTCCTTTCAGGCATATATACGCCATGTCTGAACCCAAACTAGCTGCGCTGCATACCTACCTTCAGCAGAACCTAGCCAAGGGCTTTATTCATGAGTACACTTCTCCTGCTGGGGTGCCAGTCTGTTTGTTGAGTTTGGAATCCCCCAACTATGTGAGGTCTATCAGGCCCTAAGTCAGGTTGCCATTAGAAATCAATACCTGTTACTACTAATCCCCAAGCTAATGGACTGTGTGAGTGCCACCTGGGTATACACAAAGCTAGACCTCTGGGGGGCAAACAACCTAGTATGTGTTAGAGTTGGGGACAAATGGAACACTGCTTTTTGAATATATTATGATCACATGGAATATCTCTTGATGTTCTTTGGTTGACAAATGCACCCGCGACGTTCCAACATTTTCTTAATGATGTACTCTGGCATATTCTGGACAATACATGGTAGAATACCATTATTTTTTAAGACAATACTGAAAAACACACTATGCATGTCTGTTCCATCCTGAAGAGGCTATGCCAACCTTGCCTTTATGCTGAGCTAGAAAAATGTGCTTTTGACTAGTCCTCCATAGAATTCCTAAGGTTCATCCTATTTCCCGTTAGTATCGAAATGGACCCAGGCAAGATAAAGGCAGTCCTCAAGTGGAAAGCATGAAGGAATGTTTGCAAACTACAACATTTCCTGGGGTTCGAGAACTTCTATCACCAGTTCATACCAAAGTTCTCGGAGTGGATCACCCCTCTTACTGCCCAGCTCTGCAAAAACACCAGGTCCTCTGGTCTCCTGAGGCCCAAAAGGCCTTTGAGTAATTTTAACTTGCATTGACCACTGCTCCCATATTGGTCCACCCCAACACTACACAAGTCTTCATATCAAAACAGATGCTTCCAACTTGGTGATTGGGGCAGTGCTATCCCAAAGACACAGTCTTCACCATTTCTACATCTATGCACCTTTTATTCAGACCTCGTGGAGCAAAAGTATGAAATTTTGAACAAAGAATTACAGGCAATTAAGGCGGCCTTCAGAGAGTGGCACCACTATCTAAAATGGACCTGTGCCCTATCGGGTGTACACTGATCATAAGAACCTTGAATATCTGTGTAGGGCCAAGGCCCTCAACCAACAACATCTTCAGTGGGCCTTATTCTCTTTGTGCTTTGATTTTCCTATTGTTCAGGAACCAAAAATAGCAAGGCCGTATGTTGCCCAAAAGGGCGAATATTATGCAACCTGAAGGACATGAACCCTAAAACCTCCTGCATCCTTATGCCTCATAAGTTTCTAGTCACGGTCCCTCACCAAGATCTACACACCCTCATACACTCAGTCTCAGCCCACGGGATCCCTCCTGACAAGCAGACAGTCATAAGAAACTCAACAACATCCAAGATGGGGTAACCTATGTAAAAGGGCATAGATATTTGGCAACCAGGTAGCAAGTGTGAAAAATCGGGATGGGATAATAGGCGTTTAAATAAGACAAAGCCTTGAATAATGGGACTGTCCCCATAAAATCAGGACAACTGGTCACCCTACATATATAGAAGTTCTTCCTGGGCCTCTGAGGACTAAAACCCTACAAATATGTTGTGACTCCACCCTGGAAGGACATTTTGGTTGCTTTAAAACTCAGCGCCTCGTCTTTCATGTCTTCTGGTGGCCTCACATGTGAGCCACAGTGCAGGCCTATGTGGCCTCTTGAAATGTATGTGCCCAGTCCAAGGTGCTGCACAATAAACCCCTCAGAATCCTGCAACCCCTTGAGATTCCACCTGCCCCTGGACAGTCACCACCTTAGATTTTGTAGTAGAATTACCTGAGTACAATTGGTTCATGAGCATTCTGACAGTAGTGGACCACCTCACAAAGATGGCACACTTCATCCCCTGCACTGGCCTTCCCTCCTCCCAGAAAACCACCCAGCTCTGGGTAGACCAAGTCATCTGCCTCCATGGCCTCCCAGAGCACATCGTCTCTGATTGTGGGGCACAATTTATCTCCTGCTTCTGGCAAGGAACTTTTCAGATTTTGGGTATTCAGTCCTGCCTCTCGTCTCCCTACTACCCTCAAACAAATGGTCAAGAAGAGACAACCAAACAGATTCTGAAGCAGTATCTTCAATGCTACATAAACTTCCACCTGAATGACTGGTCCTTGCTGCTGCCTAAGGTAGAGTTCATGTACAATAATGCAGAACACATTTCTACGAGGCAAAGCCCTTTTTTTTAAACTATGGATTCTATCAGAGTTCTACCTGGAACTATCTGCAACTTCCCATAACCCAGCAGCCCTGGATTGGATATAACAGATACATAAAACCCAAGATGACCTAAAAGTTCACCTGAAGGATGCCAAGACGAGCTACAAACAATATGCAGACAATCAATGACAGGCAGGGCATGCCCTCTTGGTAGGCCAAAAGGAATGGCTTTCAATAGGACCAAGAAGGAATTTTTCCTCTTGGACCAAACTGGCTGAGGACTAGTAGGTTTTTCAGCTTCCTGACAAGTTTCATGGAAGCAGAGTTGGGTTGAAAGCAACAGGACTTGAAAGTTTAATATTAGGAATTGAGAGGCTGTTTAGCTTGTCACAACTTGTGGCCAGTTCCCAGAGGTAAATGAGACTCAGGATTTTCTGGGGACTTTGCACCTGTCGGAGAAGGGGAGAATTGAAGTCTTCCTGGACAGAGGTCCTACCTTGGTAGTCTGTACCCCCAACCTCCATGCATAGCTAGGAAGAGGGGATTCAGAAGTGAGCTGAGTCCTACGGGTAGGCCAAGGAGGGTCTACCCTGAGTTATTTGTTATATGGACCTATAACCCTGCGTTAGACCCAATGAAATGCCAAGTGTGAGAGCAGATGGTAGATGTATATTTCTTTTCCCCAGTTTTAAATTAATAAAGTTGCAGCTGGCCACTTAAATCTACCCCTGTATCTGTTGTTCATTTGCGTGTATGTCCTGATCAAAAGAGCTACTTTATAGACCATACCACTGGCTGATTTAAATCTAAAATAATAGAAACAAAAAACAACATTTTTACAGGAGATAAATGAGTCTAGAATACTTGCACCTTATACTTTTATATATTACCATACTGCAGTGTTAAAAAAGATGGCCTGTAATCATTTTCAAATACAATTTCCAATTTCTGAATGGCATAAAGAGCTTTCCACTGTGTGAACTTCCAGCGCGTAACCCACATTTTTATATGTAGTCATGAACAGCCATGTGCAATATATTGTAAATTTTGCTACTGTGCTTGCACGTGTATGCTCAGTAGCTGATATTACAAGGTGCATAGTGATATGGCTCCTTCAGACTTCTGTACTGACCAAAACATATTCATCTTTAATTTAACATGAATTAAGATTTAATAATAATCTTAAAATGAATTTGGTAGGAAGTATAAAGAGTAAATGATGGGAAATAATTCAACATCTGAAAACCATCCAGATAACATACATTATATCAACTCTGATAATTGTACAGCTATGGAAATGAGGAATTTGTGCTATGATGCTGTTTAAACTCACTACTATATTTTTTAAAAGAAAATTTGGGAAAACAGTATTAAATATAATACCTATATACAAAACAAAATGCATTTAACTAAACCCTTTTTATCCATACTTTAAATGCCATACATTTCATGGAGAGGTGAATTCACTTAAGTAATTTTAGCTTGTACCTTATCATGATCTCTGATGTATCCAGTGAAAAAATTTAAAATTACATCAACAAAAAATATACTATCGAATATTCCACTAAAAGTATTCCAGCCAGCGCTTGACAACATTTCATACTCAAAAAAACTGACTACAAATGGGATCACAAAAATTTGAATAAGAGCCAGAAATGAGATCATCTTAATCCAGTAACATCTGTGTAAAAAATACAATATTAAAAAAATAAGTATTAGTATAATCTAGCTAAGAAATATTCATACTGCTTAATCCACTTTATTTTAGTAAAATAAATAGAGGGCCAGGCTCTTTCTAATGTTGTGATTGAACAAAGACTTTATTTTGTAAATGATGTTTGTATTATGGTTGGCAAAAAAATTAAACTACACCTCATGAGACTGCAACTTTTTTTTTCATCCCTTGCACTATTATGATCTCTCTTATGTTATTACTTTGAACTCCTAAGAGCAAAACATCAATTAAATTCTATGTAAAAATGAATAAAATGACAAATTCTGCTATCTGTTTTATTGGTGCAAATCTGAGTAACAGAACAGAATTTAGCTCAGGATCTTTCGTACCTGTAATGCTGTATATAATAAAATCTGAATTGAACTTCGAGACTGACCTTTAGTAGATGAGGGGTCCCCATCTTTGCTAGTCAGACCAGAAATAGCAGCCCTCCCCCTCCCATATGCTTGTTAGTTCAATGAAATCAAATTATGGCTGTCCATTGTACAGATTCACTAGATAGAAGAAGAGGCTCCCTGCATCCTCTTTCTTTCCACTATTCAGTGCACCTACTTCCACTATAAAGACTATAATATGTTCTTACATTAATAACATCAGAATATTTTTATTTTTCACCATTTATTCTGACTGTTTTCTTTTGTTGCTGGAAAAATGGCTATTATCGTTGGTCCCCAAAAAAGAGCCAAAAAGCCCTGATCTCTGTTAATACCTTAACCAAAATTGTTTTGAGAGATTATATGGTCATGTTGTGACCCCAGGGCATAATTTGGCTGTTTATTGTTGTGCCTCCTTAATTATCCAGTCTGGTGTACACTATGCCCTGCTTTGCTGTGTGAGCTGCCACTCTGCCACTCACCCCAGCCTCTATCATGCAAGTTACCTCCAGACGAATACCAGAGTGCCATTCCCAGCCACTTTTGAATTACATATAGGGCGACACCCACATATCCCTGGTTCCAGCCTTGCACCCCAGAAGTGTACCATCTTATGCTGTTCAGTGACCTAGAAATTGACAAAGAAATTGATCATGCACCAGCCCCATTAACCTGAGTAGATTCCCCAAACACTTCAGCCAAGAACACACTGGTTTAGATTAAACATAAAACAGATTTATTAAAATAGATTTTAAGTGATTAAGTGGTATTGGCAAGATCAGAGCTGGTTACAAAAGGAAATAAAATATAAAAACATAAGCTAATTCCTTAACTTTACCATGCTAATAATTCTAAAAGCAAAAGGATTTCTCTCACCCAGAACTTCATAGCAGTTCATGCTAACTAGAATGCCTTCTAGTTAGGACTAGCCCCTCCCATAGTCTCAATGGAATTTCTTTGTCTTCCAGACAATCTTGCCTCCTTATGTAGAGATGGGGGAGAGGCAACTGAAGTGATGATGTCACTGTCTCCTATTTATACTCTTCTCACTTTCAGGAATACCTTCCTCCCTCCTCTCCCACCCCCCACCCCTCTGGGTGCAGACACTGAGGGCATGTCTACACTATAAACTTAAGTCAACCTATGGCAGGTCAACTTACAGCCACTGCAGTAATCACTGCAGTGTTCATGTCCATACTGCTCTTTTTCTGTCGGTGGTGTGCGTCCTCACCAGGAGTGCTTCCACTGACTTAAGACAGGCAGTTGGGGCGGGGGAAGGGGGGCACTGAGAAGGCGGTATAGGGGTGAATGATGATGGGTTGTGTATGTTTTGGTGTGATGGAAGGCGGTATATGAAAGGGGAGTAAGGATGGGAGTAAGGAGGGGATATGTGTGTGTTGTGTGTTGGTGTGCAGTACCCGAATGGGGAGTTAGGGGTTGATGAGGAAGGGTGTGTGTCAGTGTGTGTTGTGGTGTGTGGTGTATTGGGAACGTGAATAGGGATTAGGGATATGGTCAGCGTGAGGGTGTTTGGATGAAGTGCCTGGTGTGTGTTGAAGTCTGTTGTAATGTATGCAGTATGTGAATGGGGAGTAGGGATGGATGAAGAGGGTGTGTGTTGTGGAACCTGAATGGATAGGAGGGGTAGTTAAGGAAGATGGGGTGGTAGTATTATCTTCTATGGTGTGTGGGTTACCTGAATAGGGGGTGGGGTGAATGAGGAGGCATGGATGTGTGTGTGTTGGAGGGAGGGGAGCTGTGTGTCGGTTTCATGGGTATCATGTGTACCATGGTGGGGGGTGGTACCTGAACGGAAAGAAGGGTGGATGAGTAAGATAGGCATGTTACAATGCTGTGTTGTATACGGGGTACCTGTAGGGAGGTAGACATGGATGAGGAGGAGTGTGTGTGGGGGGGAGGATGGGTGGGGGGCAGGGGTTGTGTGTCAGTGTGTTGTGTTATGTCGTGGTACCTGAAGGGGGAGTAGATGTAGTTGAGGAGAGGTGTGGGGAAAGAGAGGGGGCTGTGCAGCTGTCTGTTGTGTATTGTGTTGAGGTACTAGAAGGGGAAGTCGGGGTAGAAGAGGAGGGAGTGTGTGTGTGAGGTGAGTTGTATGTCAGTGTATGGTGTTTTGTGTGTGTTGTGGTACCTGAAGGGGGAGTTGGGGTGGATGACCCGCAGCACGCATATCCACTCGATCTCTCTCTCTTCACCGCCTCTTGGCTGCCGAAGGAGTGCAGTAGTGGCAGGAAGAGCTGCTTGGTGCCTCTGCGCTTAGGCCCGGCCCACCCTGCTGGCTCCTGCTGCAGCCTTGCTCCCTGCTGGGCTGGGTACACGCAGGTCCTGAGCCTGCCCCTCAGTGGCTGTCATCGCCACAGCCCCCCACACATTAGCTTGGAGACCCCACCCTGTCCCGCCTCAGGGGCCATGGGGGCTTCAGCCTCCCACTCCCCTGTAGCCCCAGCCTGAGCCATGGGGAACCCAAGTGCCTCTGCCACTCCCTACCCAGGAAACAACAGAACGACACCCCTTCCCCACTCCTCACACCACCCTCTCACTAGCTGTCTCCTCTCCTCTCTCTTTCCCTTTGATTTCTTACCTTGCCCTTCTTTTCTGTCCTTTCCCTCTCTTTTC
>NW_020664436.1:36615288-36692565 GCF_002925995.2 Terrapene triunguis
TCTCCTTGCTGTGAGGGTGCAAAATGGCTTCTTGCTCCCCTCGACCTGCTATGGGACACTAATAATGACACTATGGTCACCTTCATCATCACTTGCTTCCCACCCATCCCTGTTCCTCTTTGTTTCACACCTCACAAATGGAGGTAACTTCCCCTTGCATCTGTGACTTTCTGTTTCCTGTCAAATTTTCAGCGGGCCTCCTGAAAATGCATCCACATTATTTGCAGTTACACCTGTCTGTACATTTTTCAGTTAGCTTAAAAAAAAACAGAAAATGATTGATCTGAAAAACAGCATTTTGCACACACAAATCAATAATTGGACATGCAATTACTTGGTTTTTTGCAGATGCAAATCACTTTCAATTGTATTCTCAAGTTCTCATTTGCTCACAAGCAAAGAAAAATGGGTCACTGGGCACCTCACTGCCTTATTCACTTGTGCAAAATTTCTGCTGGCATATTTTTGGAGGCCCAATGAAAATATGGCCTAAATTATTATTTCTAAATGTTTTAAATTTCATTAATTTGTTTTTAAAAACATGGGCTGAGAGGGGCGAGAGCATGGGACCATTCAGGTAGCATAAGAACCTGATCAGGCTTTACTGTTAGTGACCAATCTTGGTCAATTTTTCCAAATGACATTATCAGAACAGAAAGTCAGGTATCCTAATCATCCCTTTTTCTTCTGTCTTGTACTAGAAGCACCTCACCCTTATCTGTGCATTATCAACAAGGGCTGGGGGTCATGGCCATAGCATTTGCTTTCACATGACAAGTTCCTGCTCCTTCAAACAGCAATGAGGGTCAGTATAAATCTTCAGCCTTTGTCAAGTAAAAAATCAGTAATAATGAAGTTCTTGTGTTCTCACCCTACCCCAGGCAGCTGGCAACATATGGGGTAGGGAGAAAAGCAGCTATTCATGCACTAAGTACTGTAGTATTGCCAAATCTCATGACTCTATCATGAGTCTCTCAATAATTACATTTTTCTTGAAGCTCCAGCTCCTGGAATCAGGTAATTACCTGAGAATCTCAGCTTTCCTTTTTTTTTTTTTTTTTTTTTTTTTTTAAATTTTTATTTTTTTTTTTTTTTTTTTTTTTTTTTAAAAGTAAATTTCTAGACCTTATGGTTGCCGAGAAAGGCAGAAAACAGAACTCAAATGCACCCTAAAAGCTCAGAATCTAAACAGCAAATAAAAATAACCCCATTTTTATTAGAGATATTAAAAGGATTACTAACAAACTTTGAGGGTTTGTGTTACAGGTAGCTAACATTTTATTTGGAGGTGGGCAGTTATGTTAGAGCTCTATGGCAATATTTAGCATAACCCAACACTAATTAACTTTTTTAGACATTTGTGTGGGACAGTTCTGTGCTCTCACAGTCCCCTCTCACTGCAAGACTGCTCCTTTGAAAGGAGCTTTTCTATGGGAACATTGTGGTCCCATCAGTGATTTTTGCCCCGGATTGCCAAAGGGAAACTCCCCTTCTCTCCACATTCTACGTGCTGGTGGGAGAAGCTGCATCCCAAGATTATTGCAAAGCACCCACAAAATGAAGCAACAGCTAGCTCCGGGGTCAGTAAAGCATCTTTCAATCAGAGTTCATTCCTGATTCCTGTCTGGGTGGATCTATGTAAGAGGTGTGAGATCATTACATACGATTATAATAAACAGTTGTCATACTGAGTTTACCTAACCTGATCATTGTTTATGATAGATACAATACAATATCACAAATCATTGCTAGTATATATGAAAAATTATTGCTATTAAACAAGAAAAAATTTAGAGTGCAGTTGAGTCACATGATGGTATGGGCTCCTTTAAGAAACCTGGCATCTGGATCAGATGTACTTCAAAGCAGAATGCTGCACTGAGATGTCCTGCTTTGAAGTGCAGCTGCAGATCCAGACAAATTTTGGAGCCCAAACCATCATATGAATCTGCTGTACTTTAAAAGAAATTCTGTTTCAGATGCCAGTTTTGACTCATTTTAGAAAATTGCTGTCTGGATCAGCTGTACTTCAAAGCAGAACATCTCAGAGCAGCATTCTGCTTTGAAGTACAGCTAATCCAGGTGCTGGGTTTTCTTAAAGCACTCAAAATTGGCATCTGACCTTCCCAATATTTCTCCTCACCCTCAGCACATTTTTCTTCCCCTCTCCCTCATATTCTCTTCCTTTTGCTTCATTGAAAAACAGTGCTGTAGCCACTATCTTGTTAGTGATTGTGATAGTCCAGAAGCAATAAGGAAGGTGAATTATTGACCTTAAAAGGGTTTCTGAAGTGAACAATTAACTGTAGGTATAGTGTCTGTTGAACAGCATAATGGAACTGGTCAATCAATGTCCGTTAGGTTGTAGAGGTTTGTTAGTGAATAATCATAGTATTTTTTTATTATTTAATAAAGCTGAAAATAGACATAGCTAAATTGCAAGTATATGGGTACGTCTATACTTACCTCCGGGTCCAGCGGTAAGCAATCGATCTTCTGGGATCGATCCCGGACATGCTCGCCTTCGACGCCAGTACTCCTGCTCTGCGAGAGGAGTACGCGCAGTCGACGGGGGAGCCTGCCTGCCACATCTGGACCCGCGGTAAGTTCGAACTAAGGTACTTCGACTTCAGCTACGTTATTCACGTATCTTAGTTCGAAGTGGGGGGTTAGTGTGGACCAGCCCTATATAATAAACATTCAAAACCCACATCATAACAGTTTCATTATAATGGTTGTAGTGAGCATCAACAATAGTATAAATAGCATAACATAAACTGATAATATTAAATTGATATTAAGTACTTAAAAAGTAGTTGTTGAGCATGATAGATTCTTTTTAAACCTCACTATTGTCATCCATTGCTTCTCATGTTTTGGAAATACCAAAATGAATTGCACTCACATTTGAACAAACGGCCTCCAACATTTCATTTTTAAGAAACATGTCTATTTTGTCAGGGGCAAATTTTGCCTTTAAGGCATGAATGTGAAGAACTCTTTTGGAAACGATTCTGCTGTGGAAGACAAGAAGGGAGGAGTGGTGGGGCAGATTTTCAGAGGCTACATGGCTTCTTGCAGGGAGAGGTTGGGAGTAAGAAGGCCTATCAGGACAAGAGTGGGAATGGGGCTAGGGAATCTGTCACTATGTGAATCCTTCCCCCCTGACCTCAGAACTGTATAAGTGAGACACTCCCCCACCCCCACCCCACACACACTCTAGGACCTGCTTGTGTGTTCTACTTCTTCCCCCACCCTGTGTATGTGTTGTCTCTTTAGATTGTAAGATATGTGGGGCAGGGACCATCTATTACTCTGTGCTTCTGTAGTGCCCAGTACAATGAGGCTCCATTCTTCGTTGGCCCTTAGGCACTACTGTGATAAACATGATTAATAACAAACATGATTAAGTCATTCCTGAAGTGGGTGCTATACTGCCATTCCACAGCCTGGGTGAGAGGATTGCACTCCCTTTCCCTATGCAGATCTCTGGCCACCAGTTGAATTATTTAGATTAGGGGCAGAAGAGAG
Source organism: Terrapene triunguis (assembly GCF_002925995.2). Taxonomy (NCBI): domain Eukaryota; kingdom Metazoa; phylum Chordata; order Testudines; family Emydidae; genus Terrapene; species Terrapene triunguis. The sequence goes on from NW_020664436.1 coordinate 36,618,820, forward strand.
GATTTCTCCTTTGAGAAGTGCAAATAAACTTTATTGATTATTCATGCTTTGTGAAAGAAAATCAGAAAAGTGGTTCTTTCCATTGACTATAATTATGGTACTGACTAAATGTTATAATATTCAAATAAATATCCCCTAAAAGGGACCCTGAAACAGACTGGTAGTAGTCTCCTGTGAACCCACCCTTTGATTAGGCCTTGATTCTGCTCAGAGATACTGAATCCTGCTGACTCATTTTTTCTGGTGGCTTGTTAATTCCAACTTGGAATAACCCTTTGAAGATGGGTATATAGGCTGACCATTCCTCAGGAGAGAAGGCTCCACCAGGGGAGAAGACTTAGGCTGGAATTATGATAATCATACATTTCTTTGTAAATAAACCAAACCCTAAGGGTAAGCTTTGACTCTGTACAGGGTGTATGGACTGTGTTTGGAGGAGGCTGAGTAAGGGCTGGCCTACACTGGAAACATACATTGGCACAGCTCCATCTCTCAAGGGGTGAGAAAAATTCGCACCCCTGAGACATGTAGCTATGATGACCTAACCTCTGGTGTAGACAGTGCTAGGATGACAGAAAAATTATTTCTTCAACCTGGCTATTGCCTCTCAGGCAGATATATTATCTTCAGTGATGGGACAAAGTCTCCCCTCACTGTAGTGAGTGTCTACATTGAACTGTTACAGCGGCACAGCTGCAACTGTGCCACTGTACTATTTTTTAAGTGTAGACATAGCCTGAGTCACTTATTCAAATGTGTCAGTAGGAGTCATGGGATTTTTTTTGCCTCCTCTCTATACCCTCCCCCCCCAACTATAAAAGAGGTATAAAAGGAAGATATGGAAGTGGTCATAAAATGGATGATAGAGCAACAGAAAGAGCAGCAACTCATGCTACAATTTATGAAGAAGCAGCAAGAACAGCAACAAAAAACAAGAGCAGCAACAGATCCTGGAACAGCTACTTCAGAGACTTATTAATCTGTGTGGGCTGCCCAGAGTGTCAGTGAACACCATTCCTTCCTTTGCAAAGATTGGATTGGAAGATGACCAAGAGGCTTACCTGGTCATTTTTGAGATGATAATTGCTGTAGCCCATTGAAAGAAGGAGACCTGGGCTATTACACAGAGGCTGACGTACTAGAGGCCATTATGGTCATGACTGCAGACTAAAATAGAGGGGCCATCAGTGAGATAGACAGAAGAACCTTCACAGAAAAAATGTGCTGTGGAATCAAAGTGGTAGCCAAAAAACCTACTCTCCAGAACCCAGAAAGAAGCCACAAGCCCCTCCTATGATCTGTTGGGGGAGGGGGTTTGTGGGGAACGGAGAAGGAATATATATACAAAACTTTATTGATTCTGGAGTGTGATGAAGCAGAGGCATGTGGTCTTGTGGAGGCGCTCTCTCCATCCCAGATGAGTACCTTAACCACTATACTATAGCATATTCTCTTTCAGTCTCTCCTGTTGAAGCTGTTCCACAGTGTATAAATAATGCATTGTGCCAGAGAGAGTATGAAAATGACTGTACTGCGGGACTGACAAAGAACATGGGAAGACCCAGCATACAGTCCCCTGGTACCAATGGATATTTAACTCCAGGAGAGGGTTCACGGCTATGAATTCTGAGCAGACGGAGGCACCTCCCTTGAACCTGGAGTTATGCCTTTGAGTAATTGCCTTTGAGGGGCAGGTGTTCGGACACACCCCTCTCCTTGGAATTTTCTTCTGTTGGCTAGTTGACTCAGCATGCTGGATTTTGTGGATACCTAACTCTCCCCATTGCATTGCATAGGGAGCCTGCACCCCTAGCTCGGGGGGGGGTGTTCCAGTAGGTGGCAGGGCACCTAAATGCTAGGCATTGCAAGGCTGAGTCTAAGAGTTAAACCAAATTAAGGCCACTTTCATTCTGAATGAGAGTGTCCACACAGAGGTTTAATGCAGTTTAACTAATCCACTTTAAATTCACACCTTAGGGGCATGGCTACACTTGCAAGTTACAGCGCATTAAAGCAGCCCCAGGCGTCCTAACTCCCAACCCATCCACACTGGCAAGGCATTTAGAGCGCCTGGACTCTGCAGCTGAAGCACTCCTGGTAATCCACCTCTAGGAGAAGCATAACGCTTGCTGCACCTCGGCTGAAATGCCCCAGCCTCAGTGTGAATGAGGTGTTGCATTATTGAGCTTTGATCAGCCTCCAGAAACATCCCATAATCCCCTTAAGTCAAGTGGCCACTCTTGTCATTGTTTTGGAATCGGCTGTAGGAATGTGGATATGCCCTTTCAAAGCTCCGTTTCTGACAGCCGGCATGCTTATCTGGTCTGGGACAAAGCAACCATTACTGTGGAATGCTGCTTGCTGTGAGTGTGTGAGAGAGAGGCGGGGTGGGGAGGGGGGTCTGAACCTACAAGACATCATGCCGACACACTCTCAGCACCCCAAAAACCCACTCTCTCTACCCCTACATACACACAACACACTCCCTGTCACACTCCACCCCACCCCCCGCATTTGAAAAGCACGTTGCAGCCACTTGAACACTGGGATAGCTACCCCAATGCACTGCTCTTTGTGGTGTTGCAAGAGGTGCTAATGTGGCCACTCCAGTGCACTTCCAGCTGAGAGTGTAAACACTCAGCAGCATTTTCCCTGCTGCAGTTTCCAAAGGCTGGTTTAACTCCCAGCGCTCTACATGTGCAAGTGTAGCCATGCCCTTAATTAAGATTAAATTTCCTTAGTGTCCCTGTGTAGACAAGCCCTAAGTCTCCTTTATGGATCTAGCCCAGAGTCCCTGTGTGATGTTGGGCAAGTCACTTAAAGCAAACTTTACAAAAGTGGCCACTAATTATATGTTCCTAATTTTCTGGGTGCCTGACTTGAGAAACTGGAGTCTGATTTGCAGAAGTGCTGAGCACTCAGTGTTGCAACTGAAGTCATTGGGAGCTGTGATTTGAACATATAAATGCTATATAATACACCTCTATCCTGATATAACGTGACCCGATATAACACAAATTCGGATATAATGCGGTAAAGCAGTGCTCCGGGGGGGGGGGGGGGGGCTGCACACTCAGGCGGATCAAAGCAAGTTCGATATAACGCGGTTTCACCTATAACGCAGTAAGATTTTTTGGCTCCCGAGGACAGTGTTATATCGGGGTAGAGGTGTACTGAGTACACTGCAGGTCAAGCCTTAGGTATCTCAGTTTGGGCACCAAAAATTAGTGGATGCTTTTGACTTTAATCTCTCTGTGCCTCGGCTCCTCCTCATCTCACAGGGTGTTGTGAAAATAAATTTGTTAATATTTGTGAAGCAGTCAGATCCTATATTGATAAGCATCATAGAAAAGCCAATAAAGAAATTAATTTTGTATTCAGAGCAGAGTCTAAATAGGACATGGGACCGTATATTGCACAATGAGGATAAAACAAAATACTGAATAGCGTCTCACTAAATGAGCACTGTCCATCTTGTGCTCTGAATAAAGCAGGGGTCTTGTGAGAAAAAATAGTATCTGATCATGTAATTAAGGTCTGTAACATAATACATACTCACAAAGGGTCTGTATTAAGGTTGTATAGGCAACTTTTATTCTGGCATTTCCTAACTTTTGAGTGCTTGACTTTGCAACTATCAAGTTCTTTTAAGATATTTTTGTGTGTTTAAGATATATACATAATGAATACTCCCTCCTGTTTGGTATTTTAACAAGTTGCATCATGAAGAATTATGTTAATTTCTGCTGAACCTGTGGTGAAAGCCAACCCAGAATGGTAAATGAGGATAATTTAATGAAACCAGCTCTCCTTTTCTGTAAAATAACTTTTAAAAGAGGAATCGCTGGACACGGAGCAGCTTTGTATTTACACAGGTCATAAGGCATGTCAGTTTGGTGATCTGCTCTTAGCAGGAAGTCCTTAATTAGAAAATTCCTAGAGAGAACTGCAGCTCCCGGTAGGTGCTTATTAAGATCTCAAGACAAAAAGTAGTTAGTAGACAAGCTTGAGGAATGTACAGAGAACTCAGGTTATGTTATAAGGCAAGAGTGAATTGCTGTTAACATAAAAGAGTGGCAATCAAGATGGGATGCTGGATTTTCAGTGAAAGTCTGTCAGTCCTGTTATTAGTAAGTATCTCTTTAATATTAAAAAAACTAATTGGCTATATATAAGTATTTTAAGCTTGTTTAAGAGGTTTTTTTATTGTTTGCTTACAGTAAATGAACAAGTGAAATGTAAGACCTGTATAAAATATTCAACAACTTTTATAAATAGCCTTTAAAACAATTTAATGTCTTACTGTATTTTTTTAAGCATTTTACTTCTCAGATTAAGGGAACAGTAGTTTATAATTGTATTTGAAATTGTGCTCTGAATTATTTTCTGATTTTTTGGGTGAGGGTTAGGGTTAGGGTTAGGGTTAGGGTTAGGGTTAGGGTTCCCTCAACCTTCCCAACTCTTTTCACTTCTGGAAGTCTTTAGTTTTCATTGTTGTTGCCTTTTGCAAATATATACACTTCCATGCTAAATCTTATACCTAAGAACAAGTGTACTATCTGACCTTTATTATGTGATGATATGTCCTCTATTGGGGGACTGTATCCTGCATTTGCCAAAAGATAGACTCAGTCTGATAGGTATTTTCCATTTCTAACTTCTGTGATCTTCTAGAACTATGTTTCATACTGGTATTGAAATACTCCCCAGGTTCTTTTGAAAGAATACCACAAATGATTTAATATGCAGTAAAATATCCAAGGTGTCATTAATCACTTAACGGCCCCCCACTTTTTATTGTAGCTGGTGTGGCTGGGATTGAATTTATATCTGTTTATTGACACATTCCATTGGTATGAAGAAGATGATGCTTACCTTTATACACGGGTTATGCTGGGTGTAAGTATGAGTTAGACTGCTAAGCACCTTCTCAAAGGAGAATGTTGCAACATGCATATTTTATTATCAGCCTCTACTTTTGCTGATACTGAGTAGTTTTTCCAAATGAGAGACTTGCTTTTTAATATGTTTCCTTTCTTCTTTAGCCTACCCCCAAATTTGTAATATAATTTTTTATACCATTATGTGTACAGTCAACACTGGCTTGGGCGAGAGCTTCTGCGACATGCCTTAATTTTAACTGCATGTTAATCCTGCTACCAGTCAGTAGAAACCTTATTTCATTCATAAGGGGAACAAGCATTGTAAGTACAGTTTTTGAAATCCATGTATTATTTTCTCTTATTTCTATAGCTCATCAATGTTATCCAAATCAAAAATTTCAAAGGAACGTAATTGTTAGAAAAACCTGTGCATTTAGTTCTGAGTTATTATTGTTTACACTGTTATTATATGCCCATAATTAAAAGGAGACTAATCATTTGTAGCTTTAGAGGCAACACTATTTAGGGCTAGATTCTGCATAATACTGGTGATGCGAAGTGTTGTGCGTATAAGCACAAAGTAAAATGTGACGGTGTAGACAAAAAGTATAGGGGAATTCAACTTGCATTAATAGAGAACATTGCTGTGTATCCATCACGTTACTCCTGTCTAGTGGCAAGATGAAGGCCAAAGTGAGGAACATACAGGTGGAGCCTCATGATTCCAATGAAAGTTGAGATTTTCACATACTCACGTGATTCCAGGAGGCAAGGCTCTAAGGAAAAACCCAAACATTTCTAGACTTGCAATAAAATCACAGGAGTTGGCAATACTGTAATAATGTGCACACTCTTTATGCACTACATAAGAACTTACACCATCAAGACCTTACTCAATAATTGGTTTCCACTGGATTTCTGCCATTAAACCCCCAAGTGTACTCAGGGCCGGCTCCAGGCACCAGCAAAACAAGCTGGTGCTTGGGGCAGCACATTTTTAGGGGCAGCATGGCCGGCGCCAGAATGCCGCCCCTAAAAATGTGCCCCGGCTGCCCTAGCTCACCTCCGCTGCTGCTGCCGCTCACGTGCCACGGCGCGTGAAACAGCTGTTTCGCGCGCCGCTGCTCCCCCTCCCTCCCAGGCTTGAGAGCCTGGGAGGGAGGGGGAGACTCCGAGTGGCCGCGGCGCGGGCGCCGCTTCTCTCCCTCCCTCCCTCCTTCCTAGGCTTGAGAGCCTGGGGGGAGGAGGCAGGGCTGGGGATTTGGGGAAGGGGCGGAGTTGAGGCGGGGCCGGGGGTGGGGTAATTAAAAAACGGGGGGAGGGGGGGCGGCCAAAATTGTTTTTGCTTTGGGCGGCAAAAATCCTAGAGCCGGCCCTGAGTGTACTGAATCCCTGTGAGAAATACTTGAATAAATCATGTCAATATGTAGCATGCAATTGCTTGATTTAAAAAAAATTAAAAATAGCTGTTGAATTCACCATCTCCCTTTCCCTATGTGTGAGTTGGAAATAGTAAATTGAGTTAACTATGTAACTTGTAAAATAAGTTTTGCTTTTTTGCCAAGTGTTGTAGAGGAGCACTGAGGAGACAACTTGACAAAAACCTCACATTTCATAAGATAGTTGCCTATGGAATAGCTGTAAATGCAAGTAAGTTTTCTATTTTTCCTGGTTTGTCTTTCAATTGTCGCTTAGTAATGATATAGTGATTCTACCTAATATTATAATCTCTGTATGCCATCCACCTGCCTCAACAGGTGGGGGAAACTTGATAGGGTCAGACACCCACTAAGGGACACTAGGTAGCTCCTCCTGTTGGCAGTTTCTGGCACCCATTAGCCAGCTGAGGAGAAGCGGGTGCTGATTGCCCAGCATTGCCCAGTTCCCAGGATTTAACCTGGCACAGGGGCCATTAGGAGCATCCTTCAGCACTGATTTCCAGTGCAGTTAAAAGAATAAAATGAACTGGTCCCAGAGGTAAAAGACCTGGGATTTTGGTGATGGGCCTTGGTTTCATGGAATCCTCCTGAAGGCAGAGAGGGTGCTAGAACTCAGAGAGAGCTGAGTCCTGAGGACAGCCTACCCTGAGTTGTGGGTTATAGGGTAAGGAGCTCTGTAGCCCCTGCACTAGAGCCAGTTAAATGCCTGGTATAGGAGAGTATGAGTGGCTCGTCATCTGGCGCCCACCAGACGGAAAAGGTTGGGGACCACTGCTCTATAGCTATCCTTTCACTAACCATAATGCTATTAGCTTAATGAGGATTCTGGGGTGAAAGCCTGATCCCACTGAGCTTTCTGAGCACAATTTCTACCAGTATAGATACATACTCTATATTTCAGATTCAAATAAGGTAGTTTATGCAATCCTCTATCATAATAATTCTTTAGATGTAAACTTGACTGATATTTATTCTTAAGATAATGAATAGAATCTTCAGGGTGTGGGAGATGACAGTCAGAGAAGGCCGTTGGTTTTACGTTAGACTGATGGACTGACCTGAGTTAAGATGTTCTGGATATATGTTAACTATGCATCTAATAAAGACTATTGTTAAGTTACTAGCAATGAATTATCATTAAAACTAGTGGATTACTTGAATATAAAACAACACACCCACTGAAGTCAATGACAAAATTCCTATTCACTTCAATGAGGTCAGGGTTTCACTTTTTCTTTTTTTTTTTTTAATCTTTGTGGGGGGGTTTTAAAGCAGGAGAAATGAAGGGGTTAATTAACGTTGCTATAGCCACAGCAAATGTTACTATCAGAATTCTGCTCAGAATGTCATGGTTGATCTTGACTCTAATATTCTGGTCTTTCTATATGAAGGATCTGCTTTCCCATGCATGTATCTGGCATTAACCTTTCCATGGAGGGAGAGCAGAATATGGAATCAGGATCCTCCATTAAGATCCAAGAGCTGAATTTTATCTTTTGGATGTAATGTTAAAGTAGTCAGAAGGGAAGGGGGAGGAGGTGGAATATATATCTTCCAGTATATTAGGATGACTTGCTTATCTGTCATGTCCATTCACTTATCAGAGTACATTTTCAGCATAGAACACATTGCTAGAGAATGCAACATTTTTTTCTTTTAATTAACATATGAACCCAGCACTGTAAATCAACCAACTTCTATTTGGTGTATAATTTCTGTCATACTCCAAAATGTGAGTAAAATTGCACTTTTTTATTTTTGTTTTTTATATTAATGTAAAAATGTTTGCTAGTGTGTTAAACTGGACATTTTTTGAAATGCAAGGTTATCAGAAAAGTGATTACTTTATAACTTCAGTAATTCTAGAGATTTACACACAACAGCTGATGTCAAGTGCCAGAAAGCCAGTACTTAATCCTGACTATCTATAGGGAGAAACTGATGATGAAATTGAAAAAAGAAAACATCAAAACAAAAGGACATCTGAATAGTGAAACATTACAACTTATAAACTCATGTTTCCTTTTAAAAACAAGTGAGAAAAATATTTTGTTTGGGAAATACTGAGTTCATGATGATATCCTTTGTGTTAAGAAGGGCCAGAAACTCAGTTGTTTAAAATACAAAATTAAATGCTACAGAAAACTCCCAATACTAAACTTTTAGTCTACATCTGTACATTGTGTGGATAATCACATTTATCTGTTTGCACTATAAGCTGCTACCCATAAGTATATGGAGTTCCTTGTTATAATATTTAGCAATATTAACATGATATACAGAGAAAAATGTGAAATATTTCAGGCACAATTGTCAAATTCTTTTTTGTATGCTAAAAAGCATTATAGGTAGTACCTGCATAAACAATCAAGTGCCACACAAGACTGTTGGAAATTTTCTAGTTAGTTGTTCTAACAAGTAAATTTTCTCCTATGGTTTCAAATATGGCAGTAGGAAGCTAAACTAATTTGCAGATCAAATCACTGAGCTTGATATCTACACAATATAAAGTTGTAAATCACTTTTTGTTTAATAATAAAATATCACAAGTATTTGTCTCTGCTTTTTAATTATTATTTTAGCACTTTCACTTAGTAGCATGCTAAAGATAATCAGAGCAATATTATTAATCTTGTCTATTATTTTACTTCTCAAACAGTAGAATAGCTTGGTAGAGGTTTTTGTGGTCTTGGGAAAAGTTTGTAGCTAAGTTTCCATACCAATCTTTAATTTTTCATCAGTTCTTATACAAATTCAACTGTAGGCTTCAATTGGCCAGGTGTAATTAGAGCCTGGTGGAAGTAGGTACGTTGGAAGAAAAAGAGAGAGGAAACAATGTTATCTATAATCAAAGGGCATCACTGAAAATTCAATAAAGGGAATTCTGCTTAGCGTGGCTTCCTGCCTTTCTGCATACCTGTCTATGATAAGAGCTGCTTAGGAGTTACTCACCCTCTAATAAATCTTCCCTATAGACCTGTAGAATAAAATCATAGTTTCATACTCTTTCAACTTGATCCACACAGATCATTCAAGATATTCTAATTCAAATGGGATATCTCAGTCAAAAAAATAGTACCTTGAACCTAAAGATCTTTATAAAAGAGGAGCAAATAATGTTTCAGACAATTTCTCACACATTCATTTTCTTCCTCAAAAGAAAGTAAATTTATATATTTACAAATCTTACAGTCCCCCCCTCTCTTTAAAAAAAACCTAAAATCTGAAACTAGAGTGTCATAATATTAGTGCTGGTTTTAAAGGTAACCTACAAAAAAAAAAAAAAAGAAAGAAAAAAATATTTTATTTTTATTTCTTTATGACATAAAGGTAGTCTGAAAGGGTTGGCTTTTTCTGCTTGTCTTTAATATTAAAAACCTACCCCGAATTTTCTAAAATAGCTCTATCTCCAGTCCTAATTTAGTCCTCCAGCAAAAATCAGGGAAAACGAGATTCTATATTCCCAGTATTTCTGAGGACAATATCATGCAAAGCTCTCACCATCCCTCACCTTTGTTATACAGCAAAACTTTAAATTGGGAACAAAGTTAATAAAACAAACAAATAAAAAAATCCAAAATTGAGAATGTATGGAGTTTAATATCAAAATATATCAGATACTGTGCTGGGCTCGGTATGCTTATACATTGGTTGTATTACAGAGATTCATAATTTAATATATTAAAAGGTATAATTTTGATTTTTCTTGAAGTTCAAAAGGAACAATTCTGTGACAACAGAAAGTAGAGTAGGTGATGCTGCTACAAAACTTAGTGTCGGTTTGCTGAAGCATTCACAGACTTATGCAAGACCACTGACTTAGTAAGGTTACAAAGGACAAGATTTTGACCCTTTGATTTTATAATAGTGGGAATACCAAGATGGTTAATTAGTAGGAACTAACTTCAAAATGATTATTATCCTAGGCAGGCATGCAGAAAAAGAGAGATAAGCACATGCCCTCAGATAAGCACATGCAATTTCTATTTAGTTCAATGAGAGGTGTGTATGCTTCACTGACAGCAGAATTGGCTGAATAAGACTAACTAAATTGACCAGACTTACAAGAATGTAATTAAATTACATTTCTTTTTGTTCTTTTTTTTAATTATTTTTAAGATGCACTATGGACACTGCACTCTAATTGCAGCCCTCTTCCTTTTTTGTCTCCCCAATAAAAGCATGTGATTTGAACTCACTGGTGGACTAGATGAAAAATGTAAAGGCTAGCATACAAATTACTACACTTGCATACCATTTCTAAGGTTCCAGATTTTACTAATAAAAAGGGCTAAATCCTGCAGCCCTTACTCAGGCAAAACTCCCATTGATGTCAAAGGAAATTTTGCTTGAGTAAGGAATGCAGAATTTCACCCATAGTATATGTTTACTCATGAGCGGTGGGAAAATACTGGTAAAAACAAATTATAGATGATGCATTCTAAGCTCTGTACCCATAATGAATAAATTGAGAGCAATAAAAAATGCTCATAAATTTCAGGAATTTCTACAGTGGCTTTTGAAAGTACTTAGCAAATTCCACACACTGTAGATCTAAGGAAACTCCACAAAATGCACTATAGAGATATAAAAGTTTTTTAGCTAATGGCAAGGTATCTGGTGCCAGACTTTTTACTTTGCTACAACTATTGTGCATTAAAGGAACCACACTGAAAAATGGAATTACACGTTTGCATTACTCTTGCTAGCCTGCTATAATTCACTTTTAGATTGAATTATTTTTTCTTCTAGTGGCACACAAGAAACTATCAGAAGCACAAATCTAATAAAACTCAGGCCAGTACTTAAGATGATAGGAGACCCAGGGAACCCAACATTCTGAATGCATTTGTTTGAATTTTAATATTTTTTCTGTATAGGATTATATTTTGTATGTTAACATCTTGCACAAAGTAATTTCCAGGAAAGTACAGTCTGGCTCATGCTAGAAGACTTGTGCTATATCTGTCAGGTACAAGTTGGAATGATTGTCACCCATCAGAAGGAAGAAAATTATAGGTCTAAGTAGATTTCTTAGTAAGGCCCCCAAAACATAAGTCTGGTAGGATGTGTTTGCATTGGGAATAGAACTCTGATTATGGTAGAAGAAAAGAACAATGTGCTGCTGATACCAAATGATATTTTTACAATGATTAGAGCAAAATGTCTTAGATAAACTATAGTGGAAATTTGATGTTCTCTTTTTCACAGAAGAGGTACAACAGTGGGAGCTGCAATGTAGGCTTTCCCCATGCTGTCCTAACTGAACCTGACACTGAAGGACTCACTTATTGGGAGGAAGAGGTTATGACTATTCAATCCTGGGGTTCCCTTTTGACATTGCCCATTGCGTTTGTCGTAGTTTTGTGATGTGGTAGTTTCTTTGTCCAACAGGAATTAAGACCTCTGAAAACACGTCATCATGGCCACCTATTAGGGGGCACCAATTATGTGTTACTTCTGACATTAATAAAATTTGCATACGTGCCGTTGAAGTGAAAGGCTCCATAAACATTTTAGCAAGAGAACGTGCCTAATTTTGAGTGAAACCAATCAATTTTATGGTATATCATTCCTATTTTCAAGAGCACACCTTTCCATGGCACCAAAAGCTAAAGGGCAGTACATTTGGGAACACAAGAAATGACATCATCGGGACCATAAACATGGGAAGATTATGTTGAAGCTGTTATTTCATTTTATACTTGAACATAACGGGTTGCCATGTATTACACACTGACAAAAGTCTATTTTTGTTGTTGATTTCTGTGTAAAGATCTTAATCCACACAGAGACTTTTTAAATGTTTCATGTCATAGTTAATAAAATTGATGCTGGCATATGTAAATGTACAGCTTTAACTTCAGTTTGTATAACTATCTCTTTCAAACAGTCATCCATATTGTTGCACATCTGGTCAACATAGAGCGATATCATATAAGTCAATCGAAGGAAGCAGGGGGGTTGCAGAATAAACTTTCTGGCATTGGCAAAACACCAAATGAAAGCTACTTGAACCCAATTAGAAACTATGAAGTGGTAAGTTGTCATTAGGTGCTTGCTGGCTTTCCTCATCTGAAAAATTGTCCTCTGCAGGTTCTTTTGTTGATAAAACTATATTTCAATACCTTTTAAGCAGAGCTAGGAGATGCTGTCAAAGATTAACCTGAATTTCAGCTGAAAACAATAGCTAAAAAAATGCAATTTTCAGGTTTTCCAGCTCAGAGAAATGTGTTTACTATTTTAATTAGTTTAGAAAGGAGATAAGTGGGGTGTGGATGATGAGTATTATGATTAGTTGAAAATTTATTAAACCTGTACGCTATTGATATATGAAATATGGCTAACAACCTCTCACTAGAAAAAGAGAGAACAATATTTTAAATGTAAAAAAACAATAATAATACATAATGAAACTTCTTTCACAGCTGGTGTTAGGCTCTCACAGTGGTTTTGCAAGGTTTCCTTAATTTGGGGCTAGCTTCTACTCTTTGTTAATTGGTGTACATCGGGAGTAACTTCATTGACTCTGGTGGACTTACTCTTGATTTTATACCAGTGTAAACAACAGTAGATTTTTTTTCCTCAGTGAGTGCAGGCTGCAGTTAGTTGATTTTATTTTTATAGTTATTACATTATACCATAGTTAACACTGGTGTTATTTGCTTGCTTGTGTATAATGTCACATACTTCAAATATAATGAGAATTATAGGTGCTAAGTAGAGAGCCAGGAATGGGAAAATAGGCATCTGAATTGAAGTGGAAGGGCAAGCATAAATCTGTGTATTTGCATTGTTTTGCAAGTGTAAAGTTATGATATTATTGTATTAATTATTTTTCAACTGACAAAGTGACTATTTCATCTGCTAAAAAAAAAATCAAATCTCATACACATCAAGCAAATAAATAAACTACTCCACTAGCATCAAAGGCCTGAACATACATGGCCTTGACCTGAAAGTTGGCAATCTGGGCAGGTCTCTCAGACCCACGGGGAAAGCAAATTCTAGAGTTTAGAGCCCTTGCTGGGACACTCTACCCACAGTCACCAGATGCACATGTGATGTGTTCACCACTGATTGAAGAGGAAGAGTTTGTAGGTTTTAGAGGGGGCCCAACACTCTTTGGTGGTTTACTCCCATTTTTCCAAGGTAAGCCTACTCTCCCAAACACCTGGAAGTAAATTTCCTGATGTCCTTTCCAACCCTCTCAAATAATAATATACTTGCCTGGCAATTATATGGTAACTAAATGTACATAGCCTATATTTTAACCTTTTGATAATTATTTTTACATTTCTTTTATTGCCCACTTGCATCTGTCTGTACATTCTGAATAAGTCTGTCTTTCTGAATAAATTCAAACATAGGATTTCTTCCACCTTTACAGAAGAAAGTGCTGAGAGCAGTAATTCAAGTATTCTTTTCAGTTTAGTTATGCCTCTGCAGTAGCAGCGTACGAAGAGTCTTTGACATTTTTCATTGTTTCATCTCAACATTCAAACTAGCCAGTGTAGTGTAAATGGTCAAAATGTCACCTAGATCAATCCTTTTCACATGTAATAGGATCTGAACATATTCATCACAGGCACTAGTTTGAAAATATACTCTGTGCTGTCAAGTGTGAACATCTGAGAGTAATTCAACTCTAAAAATGGCACTGTGGAACTTATCACCTCTCCAGCACTTCCATATCAAATAAGTTTGCTTTAAAAGTAAAAATATATTTTTTCTCATTCTAACCCTACAAAGCCAACTCGGGATCTGGAAGTCAAGCTGGGTTCTTTCATGCTTGTGCATCATCCACAGTAATCTAGGGTCTGCAGGCCACGTTAGGCCTTCAGTTACACGGTATAAAAATAGTTACTTATCTTGCAGTATCTGTTGTTCTTTGAGATGTGTTGTGCACATACATATTCCACTGTAGGTGTGTGTGTGTGCGCGCCAGTGCACTCAAGTTGGATATGCCAGCAGTAACACTAGGTGGCACATGCACCACTGCTCTCTTCATGCTTTCAGGCAAGGGCATAAAATGGGCATCTTTGCCACTTCCCTCTCCATTTCTTCACACAGCTGTAATAAATTCCAAAGCAGAGGGAAGGTGGGAGGGTCATGAAATATATATATGCACAACACATCTCAAAGAACAACAATTACTGCAAGGTAAATAACCTTTTTTTCTCCTTTGAGAGATTATGCATATATACATTCCACTGTAGGTGACTCCCCAGCAGTTCCTTTGCAGGTAGAGAGACTTTGGATCATCTGAAGAGGGATTGTAACACCAACTTGCCAAAGCTGGCATCGTCAAGAGAGGTCTGAATGATGGCATAATGAGTAGAGAAAGTATGCACAGGCCATGCTGCTGCCTTGCATATATGACCTATTGGGACATTACTCAGAAATGCTGTGTCACGGAGGAGACCAGTGTATTGAGCAGGGCCACCCCTGTTGGCCCAATGTGGAGTTGGTCACACGATCGTTGGGATTCTCTGTTGGGTCAAACAATTGTGATGGGGGGGACTCTGGGCCCCTGGTGGGGCCAAGTAACTAAGCAGTCCATAGTCCCTGGAGTGGGGGAAAGCAAATGCTCAGTCTCTAGCCTCCTGAACCTCCTGGCTGGGGCAAACAATAGTAGTTGAGTGCTCTGATTCTCTGGACAGGGCAGACCAAGCAAACAGTCTGTAGCCCCTGGGACGGGGCAGAGCAAACACTCAGTCTCTAGCTAGGGCCCTCGGTGGCCACTCATAGTGGCAGTGCAGGGGACGGGGGGCAGAGGAACCCAGGCCCACCCTATTCCAGCGGGTTCTGACCCAGGCTCTAGGAAGCCAGAAAATTCCTTGTTAAGCATTGGCTTCTAATACATAAGGCCCATCTCAGGCATCTCCTTGGCTGGCAGCTGTTCAGCATCCCAGTCAGTCTCCAAGGTTGGCTGGTCGTTCGCAGCGTAGTCTGGGTCCACAGTCCCAACAACCTGGAGAGTCACTGGTTCCTCTACAGGAGCCCGCAGCAGATGTCCTTCTTCCTCCTCTGCCAGCCCCCACTGAGCTTGGCTGCCTCCTTTTATTTGTCTCTTCCACCTGGAGCATGCGCAGCAGGGGTGAGGTCCCCTGGGCCCACAGTGATTGGTCTGGCCCCGCTGGCCCCAGTGTGGTGTTGGTACACCCCGTCACATGCTGATGTAGTGGAGTGAGCTTTGGCAGAGGGAGCAGTTCTTCTCAATGGCGGAGAGACTTTAGTAAGGTTGTAACAGAGCTTGATATAGGGCATGGCTACACTTGCAGATGTAGAGCGCTGTGAGTTAAACCCACCTTCGTAGAGTGCAGTAGGGAAAGCGCTGCAGTCTGTCCACACTGACCGCTTCAAACGCACTGGCGTGGCCACATTTGCGGCACTTGCAGCGGCATTGGGATCGGTGCATTATGGGCAGCTATCCCAGCATGCAAGTGACTGCAACGTGCTTTTCAAATGGGGGTGAGGTGGGGTGGAGTGTGACAGGGAGTGTGTTGTGTGTATGTGGGGGGAGACAGAGTGGGTTTTTGGGGTGCTGAGAGTGTGTCAGCATGCTGTCTTGTGAGTTCAGACCCCACTTCCCCTCCGCCTCTCTCTCACTCACTCAAAGCAAACAGTAAATGTTTGCTTTTTCTTGGAGCTGATAAGCAGACGGCTTCTCCAAAACGGAGCTTTGAAAGGGCATTTCCGCATTCCTGCAGCCGATTTCACAACAATGACAAGAGTGGCCACTTGACTTAAGGGGATTATGGGACGTTTCCGGAGGCTGATCACAGTGCAGTAACGCAACACCTCATTCACACTGGTGCCACAGCGCTCCAGTGGGGGCACCACAAATGTTATTCCACTCGCCGAGGTGGAGTACCATCAGCGCTGTAGCTACGGAGTCAGAGCGCTCTAAGTGCCTTGCCAGTGTGGATGGGGAGTAAGGTAGGGCACCCGGGGCTGCTTTATTGCGCTGTAACTCGCAAGTGTAGCCAAGGCCATAGTCAGAGACCCAGTGTGAGATTCACTGAGGTGACACTGCATAGCTTACAAAGAGCTGGGATGAAGGATCTAGTGCAGTCCAAGTAAAAATCCATGGCTCAATGAACATCCAAGTTATGGAGAGCCTCCTCAGCCTTAGATACATGGGGTTTGGAGAAAAAACACCATAAGATTAATTGTTTGATATAGGTGGAAAGCTGACAGTACCTTGGGTATAAATGTAGGATGTGGCCTAGAAGGGACACCTTGTCCTTATAAAAGACAGTAAAAGGAGGGTAAGCTAAAAGAGGTTGAAGCTCTGAAACCCTACTGATAGAAATAATTGCCACCAAAAACTCAATCTTCATATACAATAAAGAGAATGAATTCATATCCATAGATTGGAGGGAGGTCCTATCAGTTTGGAAAGCACTAGATTCAAATCCCAAATAGGTACGGGATAAGACATAGGAGAATAAACCTTGACCGGGCCCTTCAGAAACTGAGAAACAAGTGGAAGTCTTTCAATCATGATTTGAGGACTTCAGTAACTCAGCCAGAGGTTAGGGGTCTATTACGGGAGTGGGTGGGTGAGACTCTGTGGCCTGAAATGTGCAAAAGGTCAGACAAGATGATCGTGATGGCCCCTACTGACTTTAAAGTCTGACTCTGAGAAAAAATGGGGAAATTGTCTATTGGCAGATGTAATGTAGGAATAGAAGCCAGGTGAACTCTCACAGAACTATTTGAAAAGCCTGATGATTTGAGATGCAAAAGATAATCCAATATATGTGACGGGGAAATAAATGATGTGAGCATGCCCAAATCGAAAATCTCTTACACCTTGCTGCGTATGTGACTTTAGTGGATTCTGTTCTGCTGTTCACTAAGACGGCCCAAACCTCTCAGGAGCACAGTTTCTCTTGAATATTTAACCAGAGATCATCCACACCATAAGATGGAGAGATTCGAGGTTCAGATGTAGAGACTTGCCCTAGTTTTGGGACAGAAGATCCCTGACCAGCAGTAGAATTATCGGCGACCTGATGGAAAGCTGATACAGATCTATGAACCAATACTGTCTTAGCCGCACTAGTGCAATGAGGATTAGTGATGCTCTATCTTGTTTTAGCTTCCTCAGGACCCTCGGAATGAAATGATCAGAAGGGAATGCATGTAGAGATGACTGAATCAGGGAAGAAGAAAAGCATCTATGATGGAACTGGGGTTGCGACCCACCTTTGGGCAAAATCTCATGCATTTGTTGTTGAGGTTTGTCGTGAATAATTCTATTAGTGGGTACCCCCAGTGGTGAAAAACCTGAAGGATAATATCCATCCTGATCAACCACTCATATTAGTCTATGAAAACCCTACTAAGAGAATTCAGGAGAGTGTTTCTCACTCCTGGAAAATGGAAGGCCTTCAAAGAAACTTAGTGTTGAATACATAGATTCCGCAGGAGGATAGCCTCCTGACACAACTGAGATGACCTTGTCCCTCCCAGCTTGTTCATGTAAAACATAGCAGTCGTATTGTCCGTGAGAACTTGAATCACCCAATTCTTGATGTGGGCATAAATATTTTGCTGGCCAAATGTATGGCCCTGAGCTCCAGCATGTTTATATGGAGGAAAATTTCCTGAGGTGAGCTTGAGCCTGAGCCTGAAGTTGACCAAGATGGGCCCCCCACCCTTTGACAGATGCATCTGTAACCAGAGACATAATCAGTTCTGGGGACAGAAATGGAACTCACTTGTATACATTCTGCTGATCCATTCACCAATCCAGAGACTGAAGCACTTGCACGGATACACAAATCTGCATGTCCAGCAGATGCCTAGAAGGTCAATAGACAAATGAAGCCAAGACTACAGTCAATAGAGGTGAAGTCTGGCATGCAGAGTTAATCATGTGCATGAGGCATGTGGCTGAGACTTGCACTGTCATTGTTGGATTGAACTTGAGAATTTTTGAAAAGAAGGCTATAGATTGGAAGACTTCCTGTGGAAGATAGCCATGTCTGTTCTGGTGTTGAGGTCTCATAAAAGTTATGTGCTGAGTTGGTTGTAGCTGTGATTTGTCCAAACTTATTTTCAGACCTTGATGGAAGAACGCATGCCTGATGACTAGGATACTGTTTTGGACATGATCCCTTGATGCTGCTTGATCCAACCAATCGTCCTTGTAAGGAAATATTTGAATGTCCAGATAATGAAGGTGGGCTTCTACCACCACCATGAACTTGGTGAAAATGCTCAGAGCTGATGACAGGCCAAAAGGAAGCACTGTGCACAGGCAGTGGTTGATGGCTATCAGAAATTGAAGGTACTTCCTGTGGGAAAGATGTATCACCACGTGGACATATACATTTGTAAATTGAGGGCAGCATTCCAGTCTTCAAGGAAGGGATAATATAAGCAAGGGTAACCATGCTGAACTTGATTTTCTCGATGAATTTGTTCAGCTTTCTTAGATCTAGAATGGGGCAGAGGCCACTAGATTTCTTTGGGACCAGAAAGGAGCACGAATAAAATCCTCCTGGATCCTCTATCATGCCCAACTCTATCATGCCCAATCCATAGCTCTTAAAGTAACATGATCTCATAAGAAGACTCTCTGAAAAGGGATGGGGAGAATGGGTTGGGGAAAGGAAGGGAGATGAACTGGATTACATATCCAGTGTACTGAGTACCTATTTGTCCAACATGATCTTCTGCCATGTACAATACAAAAGGGACTGTTGTGATCCCGAAAGGAGGAGATATAATTGTTGTGCTGTCCTGTCCTCAATTAAAGATTCAAAATGACTGCTTTGAGGTAGAAGATGTCTGGTGAGAAGGGCCCATTGTCATGGAAGATGGCGGGTAACATCAAGAAGGTCTTGATCTTCTGTCTACTGGGGCCTCTGATGGAACAATGGTCTCAGGTAGTGTTGTGGTTTAAATTGCTTCATTTTAGTAGCAGAAGTGTAGACTCCCAGTGAGCAAAGTGTTGCACGAGAGTCTTTCTAGCATCATCCATCCTGGCAGAGAACAGCTTAGAGCCCTGAAAGGGTAAGTCCTCAATTGTAGTCTGCAGCTCTTTTGGAATTCTGGAAGCCTGCAGTCAGAATGAATGTCTCATGGAGACAGCAGTGGCAACAGAACGTGAGGCTGTCAGGGGCATCTATTGCTGCCTGAAATGATGTAAGTTAAAGTGAAATAAGAACAAAGCAGATCCATGCTTCTTACAGTCCGTAGGCCACTGAACACCCCTCATTTATCTCTCTCAAAATGATTGTGGATTTTTTTCAGTGCTGTTCTGGTTATTACCTCTTTTTTTTACCTACTCTTAACTCTAATAATTTATTCTCTCTCTTTTCTGAGGCACTCTTGTACAACAAAAATACATGCAAGAACTAGCAGGATTATGTAATTTCCTCCTATCAATTGCTGAAACAGACAAATTGCAGTTAATATTTACAATCATGTCTGGAATAAACCTATATGGATAACAGAACAAATAATCTTTTTTCATGCAGCTTCTAATCTTTTTGCTTTGTCTGGTTTGTTGCTTACATTCATTCTTATACTGAAGCTCCATCTTTGATTTAGTCTCTGTACATAATAATTTATTCTTATTTTAGAACACAACAACACAGATACTAACTACCATAGCTGGAGTAACTGGTGTCATAATCACTGTGGCTTTCATTCTGATCATGACTTCATCCACAGAGATCATCAGAAGATCATTCTATGAGGTGTTCTGGTATACCCATCACCTATTCATGGTTTTCTTTATTGGTCTGGTTATCCATGGTATGGGGTGAGTATATAAACATATATATATATATATGATATGCCTGGTATGAGGTGATTATATATGATGATATCAACACTTTAGGATCACACATGATTCAAACCTACGATAGTGAGTGTGAGTGGGGGATTTGGGGTGATTTAGGCAGCAGACAAGTAGCAGTTTTGTGGATCACAGGGGTGCTTAAAAACAGGACTTTGGCACCTAAGCACCCGAGTGGATAGAACCAAGAGGCCTCCTTATTTTTGGTCCCTTAATCCATCACGGACAAAGTGTGATACCATTACTCAAACTGATGATTGCTATTATTAATATTATTACTTCATGTTATTTATTTGTATTATCATGGCGCCTAGGAGTGCTAGTCATGGACCAGGACTACGTCGTGTTAGGTGCTGTACAAACACTTTATGAAATGACTGTCCTTGCCCCAAAAGAGCTTACAACCTAAGTACAAACCAAGAAACAACAGATGGATACAGACAAACTGGTGGGGGAGCCCAAGAAAACAATGAGACAATATTGGTTAGCATGACAGGCAATGGATTAATACATTACTCCACAAGTAGTCCCACTGACTTCAATCCACTCCTATTCAAATATGCGTAGTGTAAACTGCTCTTCAGCATTCTTAAGAATGCCACACTGTGATCCCAAAAAGGACCCCTAAGAAAATAATAATAAAGTGCTGAATCATCAGTTTGTGATCTAGCTCGTAGATAGGGGCAGTTTGGGAGGGAGACTGACTCAGGGAGTTCAGTCTTCCTCCTACTCTCCTTGTTGCTTCTGGACATGAGTAACTGGGGATTGTCTGAACTGATTGAACTGTCTGGGGATTGGTCCTGCTTTGAGCAGGGGGTGAGACTAGATGACCTCCTGAGGTCCCTTCCAACCCTGATATTCTATGATTCTATGATTCTTAAACTGCATCAAATGTCACAGGTACACTTCCCGGTCTGCAGCATAGCTACTCAACTGGACACACTTGGGAGGTGTGGGGAGGCAAGAGTCAAGGCTCTGCCTACTCCCCACCCCCTCTTGCTTCTTCCTGTTCACCCGAGAGCGGGAGAGATGTAGTGGCTCTGTGGAGCCCCCTCTGTACAGGAAGTGTGGCACACTGGCACAATGGAGTAAGGAAGCACCTTTTATCCCCTCTAATCCCTTGCACTAGTGCACAGGACAGACCATGATCTGGCTTCAAATAAATCTGAAAGGGATAAAGAAGGGCAACAATATGACCTAGTCCCATTATCCCCTCTTCTTCATCCACAATCAGCACCAGCTGTAGTACATTTTTAAACTCAATAATTGAGAAGGGTATGTTCAAGGAAATTTACTTCACTGTAAATTCTCTAGGTAAAGAAGTTAGAATTTAAATATGTTAACAAAAACCACACATCTCATTAAGGCTCTTCACAATTATTTGGTGCTCTTTAAATATGTTTCTTAAAGCTGCAAAGAAAAGAAAGTGACTATTATTTTATTTTTCTGAGCAACACCAGCTGTTCACATATAGAGGAGGACAAGGTCTCTGCTCCAATGAGCTTACTGTCTGACTCAATCCACAGATGAGAGAGATATCCATGTTACATGTACTGACTCTCCAAACTGCCAGTGGTGTTGCTACATACTTATAGCATAGCATACCCACTACACTTGGTGGGTTGACAATGAAAAACCTAAAAACCTTGTGGAAGAAGTATGGTTGAAACAATCTGAAAGAACAACATTAAGACAACAAACCAGCTGCCATATTTTCAGATATTTCCATTTCTGCATTCAGTACAGTATTTGTTAACATACTAGCATATCAAAACAACAAAAGAGACGATATCAACTGTATAACTTTTTTTTTATGTGTTAAGTCAGCTCATCCGAGGTCAGACACCGCAGAGTCTGTTGCTGCACAATGTCACTTATTGTAAAGATCACTACTCAGAATGGGAGAAAGTCACTCAATGTCCTTTGCCCCTATTTTCTGGCAGTGAACCTGTGGTAAGAATGAAGCTCATGTCTTCTTTATATTTATGTCCTTTCTTGAGGAAGCAGAATGGCACTGGCTAGAGCAGTGACCTGGACTCAGGATGCTGGAGTTCTATTCCTGAGTCTGCTGCTGGCCTGTAGGGTGACCTCAGACAAGTAAGTGCACTTTTCTGTGCCTTGGTCTCCCCTCTAAAATATGAGGATAATGATGCTTACCTCCTTTGTAAAGCGCATTAGCATCTACAGATGAAAAATGCTAGGTATTATTATTCCTTAATAATTGTTTTTGGTATAGTCCTTTTTAGTCAGGCAACTCTCAGTGAAGACTGTGGATTTCAGAATCAAGCCTTCTGTATATAAATCCATTATTTACAGCATTTTTGTTATTGTTTGTTTATTATTTATTCAGTATAAAGAATGTGCTTGATGTGTACATTACACAAATATAAAGAGTACGGCTGTCGATTAATCGCAGCTGACTCACGCAATTAACTCAAAAAATTAATTGTGATTAAAAAAATCCTACTTCTTGTTCAGCCAATTGCTAAGACAAACAAGTTTGTTTATATTTACAGGAGAGAATGCTGCCCGCTTCTTATTTACAATGTCACCTGAAAGAGAGAACAGGCGTTCGCATGGCACTTTTGTAGCCGGTATTGCAAGGTATTTACGTGCCAAATATGCTAAACATTCGTATGCCCCTTCATGCTTCAGACACCATTCCAAGGACATGCTTCCATGCTGATGACGCTTGCTCCTTGGGAGAGAATTGTATGTCTCCTGCTCTCTTTTACCTGCATTCTGCCATATATTTCATGTTATAGCAGTCTTGAATGATGACTCAGCACATGTTGTTCGTTTTAAGAACACTTTCACTGCAGAGTTGACAAAACGCAAAGAATATACCAATGTGAGATTTCTAAAGATAGCTACAGCACTCAACCCAAGATTTAAGAATCTGAAGTGCCGTCCAAAATCTGAGAGGGACGGGGTGTGGAGCGTGCTTTCAGAAGTCTTAAAAGAGCAACTCTCTGATGTGGAAACTATAGAACCCAAACCACCAAAAAAGAAAATCAACCTTCTGCGGGTGGCATCTGATTGAGATGATGAAAATGAACATGCGTCGATCCACACTGCTTTGGATCATTATCGAACAGAACCCGTCACCAGCATGGATGCAAGTCATCTGGAATGGTGGTTGAAGCATGAAGGGACATATGAATCTTTAGTACATCTAGCACGTAAATATCTTGCGACGCCGGCTACAACGGTGCCATGAGAACGCCTGTTCTCACTTTCAGGTGACGTAAACAAGAAGCAGGCAGCATTATCACCTGCAAATGTCAACAAACTTGTTTGTCTGGGTGATTGGCTGAACAAGAAGTAGGACTGAGTGGACTTGTAGGCTCTAAAGTTTTACATTATTTTATTTTTGAAAGCAGTTATTTTTTTGTACATAATTCTACATTTGTAAGCTCAACTTTCATGATAAAGAGATTGCACTATGGTACTTGTATGAGCTTAATTGAAAAATACTATTTCTTTTGTTTTTTACAGTGCAAATATTTATAATAAAAAATAAACATAAAATGAGCACTGTAAACTTTGTATTCTGTGTTGTAATTGAAACCAATATATTTGAAAATGTAGAAAACATCCAAAAATATTTAAGTAAGTGGCATTCTATTATTTTTTAACAGCATGATTAATCACACGATTAATTTTTTTAATCGCACGATTAATTGCAATTAATTTTTTTAGTCACTTGACAGCCCTAATAAAGAGACCCCATCCCCTAAGAACTTACTATCTAAAGCAGTAGTTTTCAACCTGAAGTCCACAAACTATGTCTAAGATTTCCAAAGGATTCTGCACCTCCATTCAAAAAATTTTAAATAGAGGAAAAATTAACATTCAGTATCTTGTAGTGCTTTTAATGGCTGACATAGATTTTTCTTAAACTATCGTTAGCCACTATCCACTATTAATGAGGAAATAAATGCCTCTCTTAAAATTTCAGCTACAGTGTTTCCATAAAAATTAATATGCTTTTATGCTCTGTGAATACAGACAGAAGCTTGCTTCCAACAGCATGGCCTGATATTAACTATGATAAAGCTAACTAATGAACTTATCCTTTTCTCTGTTAGACCTCCTTTGCCAGACTTTCCCACATACCCAAAACCATAAACTTAAAGTCACATTATATTAAATGAATTGTGATAATACCATATGGCATATAGATTACCTGTAAGAATGTTACTTTACTGGATGTGTAATGTGCTGTGACGTAATATCTTGTAGGTACTTCTGAATTCCGTTCAAAAAAACCACTCAGAGGGTAAAAGCCATGATGACATTTCTGTAATACTTTGTATTGTATCTGTCAACCCGTATGGGCTTGATCTGGCTCCTGCTGAAGTTGGTGACACAATTCCCATTAACTTGTATCAGACTTTATATCATCAATCCCTATCTTGAGTCAGTCCAGCGCCATCTCACTTCATTCTAATTATGACGAGAAATCACCACCTGGGAAAAAATGTAACTTTCCTGATTACCAGGGAAGGACATCTGTCACCTACCAGTCCACCAGTTCTGGAGGATGCTCTGTTATTCTTAACCATCCAGAAGACATGTTAAAATGAAAGTGTTTAAAAGCTGTTTGCTGATAATCACAGTAGCTCATTTGAAAGCTTTGGCTGAGCTCTTACAAAGGACAATTCCTGTTACATGTTTTTATTTACAAGTAGTACAAACAGAAAGGAGAAAAACTGGTTTAATCATTGTTGTAACTTGATCTACGCTAACTTATTTGGGACGTATCAAACTGCAGACTGTGCAGAGACATCTCTAGTCTTTAGGGACAATGAATGAGTTGAGTTTCTGCTCTAACTCAGAATCTTCTTACTTTTGTCAGCCTCTTGCCATTATTTAAATGTGTATTTTTTAACTTATTTTTCAAGACTTATGCTAGGCAAATTGCAACTCCATCCCCTTAGCATCATCTAAAGGAATTACATAATATGAATGAAGATTTCCTTCTCATAAAAGATGCTTTATAACCTAGCATCATTCCAGCTTGTACACCAAAGTCAATGTTTTAGCAAACAAATATTGATTTAGGTGGCTTGAAAAGCCACATGTTTTTCAGGTCTTTGGTTAGCTTAAATGAGCTTTTTGTGCATTCTTCCATCTAGAAATATGATGGTGTCCTCTGTATAGACAAATGTCTGCATTTTTGTAGTCTTGCAGATATAATTATATATAATTATCTAAAGCTATTATACTCCGAGTACAATTATCAACTAATATACATGATCAGCTATGTATTTTTGATTATTATATCTATCAGTATATATGATCAGCAAAGTACAATGATCATGTATAATATCTACAGTATGACCAGTTAGGTGCCATAAATAAGCTTAGTCCAATTATTGATACAGAACAGACTAACTGATTATGTGAGAATAAATACTTAAAGCCAGGTTTCAAAGTAGCAGCTGTGTTAGTCTGTATCCGCAAAAAGAACAGAAGTACTTGTGGCACCTTAGAGACTAACAAATTTATTTGAGCATAAGGTTTCGTGGGCTAAAACCCACTTCATCGGATGCATGCAGTGGAAATAACAGTAGGAAAATACACTGCATGCATCTGATGATGCACTCCTGTTCTTTATACTTAAAGCATAAGTGAATATTTTGGATCTAATTCTGGCTAGTGCTGCACACATTTGTATACTGGAAAGCCAACAGCCAACAATGAGAGCACTGGGGAGAAGCTGGTTACCCCTCTTCTGACCATTCTGAAAAGTCTCAGTCTCTGTAACAAAAGCAAGGGAGTAAGACTCTGGATTTTGCTCCATAAATATATGCATTTATACTCTATGATCAGCAATGACATATAAATACAGCTCCTAAGTAGTTAATCCTTTTGTCTGTTAGTAGGAAAAGCTTTTAAAGGGAGGATCTTGGCCAGAATACAGAAATACATTAACACAGCTTTTGTAGTGTGCCCATTAAGGAATTCATTATATTTGTTTCGGGCGAATGCCTGAATTTGTCCCTTAGTAGACAGTACAAGAAACATGCTCTCTTGGTAGGTCAACCAAAAGCCATAGAAGAAAGGTCCAAATCATGTCATTTTATGCTAACTGCTGATTTAATCAGAAATGAAAACATTTTGTATCTTAAGTTTTGTTGTCTTTTTATGTGCAACTTTCTACAGGCTTGGAAATGGGTTTTAGGTCCTGTGGTAGTATACATCTGTGAAAAAATTGTTAGGTTCTGGAGATTTCAGCAGGAAGTTGTCATTACAAAGGTATGTAATATAGTCTAAATGTCTGAATAAAAAGCAATGAAATTGCTGTACAAATGAAATTGTTTTATCAACAGAAGTTTTTTATTTGCTAATTTTGTTGATGACCACTCTGTAGCTTCATCTTCACTGCTAGCTTCGTGAGCTCTTCCAGTATTACCATGTAGTTTTGCAAAGTATTGCTTTTTTATTTGGTTTTAGCTTTTGCTCCCACTCCAATAGTGAGTCCATAAGTTCTACACGTAAGCAAACTTGTTCCACAATGTACAGACGCCCCCCGACTTATGCAATCGTTCCATTCTGGAAAGCCTAGCGTAACTTGAATTTTGCGTAAGTCAGAAACGTATACCCGTACGTTATGCAAAAAATTCCGCAACTTGAAAATCCTATTTCTGGCTTATGGAACTTTTTCCGTAAGTGCAAATTTGCGTATGTCGGGTCTTGCATAACCCGGGGAGCATCTGTACCAGATTGATGAGGCAACCTGTGATCAGGTGATGTCTCTCCCTCTTTGGGCCCACAGCGTGAAATCCTGATCTTATTGAAGTCAGCAGCAAAACTCATACTAACTTTAATGGGGGTCCAGGATTCTACCCATAGAGCCTGGAGACCTGAAGGGGATTATGAGGCAAATCTTTAATTGGTAAAAATAGTCATAGCTCCATTGAAGTCAATTGAGTTATGACAACTTATGTCAGCTGAGGATCTGCCTTTAAGTTCAAGGCCTGTTTATCTCACTTACATTAGTAAGTAAATCAGGAATAATTCCACTGAAATCAACGAATTACACAGCTGTGAAACCAGCTTTAAGTGAGATCAGACTCAGACTCATTGTCTAGGAGGATAATTGTGGCAGATGAGCCTTGATGGTAAAGTCATTAAAAGAGAATTTCAGTGGACTGAAATTTCTGTTAAGCAACCATTCATGATATTGAAAAACTCAGTTGCTTAACTGAGATGAACTTTTAGTAAAAGTGAATTAGAATTGTATTCAATGGGCTTGGTTCTTCTTACTTACTTCGGTGTAAATCAGCAATAACATCATACATGCCAATTGAGTTACACTGGAGTCAAATTGCTGTGAAAGGAACGTTAGGCCCAATATGTTTGGGGATACGGTTGTGTGGTCTCTCTCAGACTCTCAAGGTAACAGTTGCCTAAAATGTGGTTTCTCACACAGGCTTCACTTGACTTCTCAAATCCATAATGCAAAATACCATATAATACATGCAATTGAAATTCTTAATTTGATGTTGAGTAACAGTAGCACTATGATATATTGTATAGTACATTGTCCACTGCCAACTTAAAAATTAATGTGTATCCCGCTTTTTAATTCCTTTTGGTTGAAGGCAAATAGAAGTGAACTAGAGGAAGCTTTGTAACTTACTATAAATGAACATGTATTCATAATTAACACAGCAGTACAGGACAAATCGATGTTTTATTGTGGTTTACTATGGTTTAGGTGGTGACTCATTCCTCTGGAGTCCTTGAGCTCCATATGAAGAAATGTGGCTTTAAAATGGAGCCTGGCCAGTATATATTTCTACAGTGCCCTTCTGTATCACAACTGGAGTGGCATCCTTTCACACTTACCTCAGCTCCTGAGGAGGAATTCTTCAGTGTGCACATAAGAGTAGTTGGGGATTGGACAGGAGCCCTGTTCAAGGCCTGTGGAGCAGAGGAAAAAGTCTTTAAGGAGCCCTGGAAGCTACCAAGGTTTAAATACTAATTTTTGTGTGTGTTGCCTTTTGTACAGTACTAGATGATAAACGTGGAACCATCTCAGTATGTCATTATGCTAAAGAACAATGGATATGGACATGAACTTAGAGCTCTTAGTTATCAAGAAGGTCTATCACAAATCCCTGATTCAGAATCAGCTTATACATAAATATGGCCATTTAGCTGTACCTGTATATTTATGAATCAGATTAAAATGACAGTAGCCATTTATGTATGCTAGCTTCCTATCTATTAACTTATGTATTTAGGTTCTTATAATGGCAACTATCATCATAGTATCTTACCGCTTTCTTGCTCCCTAGCCCTGTGTTGCGCTTCCCTACAACTGTGTTTCTCAACACAGGGTACACAGAAGTCTTCTAGATATTTGCCTAGTTTTACAACAGGCTACATAAAAAGCACTAGTGAAGTCAGTACAAACTAAAATTTCATACAGACAATGACTTGTGTATACTGCTTTATACACTGAAATGTAAGTACAATATTTATGTTCCAATTGATTTCTTTTATAATTATATGGTAAAAATGAGAAAGTACGCAATTTCTTCAGTTATAGTGTGTTGTGACACTTTTGTATTTTTATGTCTGATTTTGTAAGCCAGTAGTTTTTAAGTGAGGTGAAACTTGGGGTACAAAAGACAAATCAGACTCCTGAAAGGGGTACAATCATCTGGAAAGGTTGAGAGCCACTGTCCTACAACTCTCTTCCAGTACCTGGATCCCTCTTTCTACCTCTGTTCCTTATCTCAGAGAGAATTCTACTTCTCCCAGCTGTCCTGATCCCACTTTCATTGGGTCTAGGGAACTATCTGCTGCCTGCAGCTTCTTCCCTCTATTGATCTGTGAATACCTACGTGCATCTTCCTCTTTCCCAGCATTCTCCCTCCATTCTGCCCCAGCTTCACAAATCCTTTTCAGTTACCTCCCTCCCCCTTAGATCTTTGTATAGAGTTAAGTAAGGCAAAGAGGTACTAAGGATTTTTAGAAGTGAGTGAGACTTATAAGTATGGTGTGGAATGTTTAGATTAATGGCAGCAGCTTGTGTGTCCCCTAATCGTTTACTACTAGAAATGGTTCTGTGGCTTGCTAGGCATTGTATGCAACTTCTACGGGATCTGCAAAAAGTAATATGTTCAGAGAATTCGTGTTACTCGTAAGTAACCTTTGTTTAACTTCATTTTCAAAACAAAAATCGCCTGTTTCAAGTATTAATAGTAAAGGATGAATTTTCAAACAGTGCACAGAGATTTAGCCATCAACATCTACTGATATTAATGAAATCATGCTGCTAAATCATTATTTCACGATATAGAAAATTACTTCTAAATATTCCATAAATGCTATATGCAGAGAATGATACATCTTATATAATTGCAGTGTACCCACCACATGCTATCTAGACAGCTGATGACAAACCTCATCACGTATGATTTTATGCCCTAAATTCCCACTGACTTCAGTGGGAGTTTTGAGTGTTCAAGAAATGCAGGATTGGGCACAACATGCACAAATCAAGACAGATGTAGAGAGAAAAATAGATGTTTATATAACCACATATTTAGGTTTGTGGCTAAATTATCAAAGATTGTCTTTTAGAATGTGTTTAGTTGCTATTTCACATGCAATTACCCACGCAAACCATTGGAAATACTTGAATAAAAGCAAACCAAATGACTAGTGTAATTGAAAATGGGAAATAGAGTAATTGAAAATGGGGCATGTTTGCTTATGCAACAACACCCTTAAACAAGCCAGCAACATAACATTCAAAATAATAGATTTTCAAATAATTAATGTAAATGTATTTTGTGGACTGTTGCACAATGATTACCTCTTCCTTTCTTATTCGTACTTAACTCTTCCTACAACATCTGCATGTTCATTTACACTATTTAAACTTCCTTTTACTGTGATTCACACAATGACATCTGCAAGTAAACAGAAAATCTGGAACAAGGGTAACTTACGTTTCCTGAAAGTAAGATGTTAGATTGTGAAACAATCTTCCAGAGGAAGTGATGGAAGCACCATCACTTCGGTAATTTAAAACTAGGCTGGACAAAGCACTCAAAAACATACCGTAGGGTTACATCCCATGCTGCAAGAAGGATGGATTAGATGATTTAATAGTTCTTTTTCAGCTCTAATTTATATCATTCCTATCCAAATTGACTGATGCTCATTGAGAACTGTTGATTCTGGAGGAATTCAGACCTGAACGCATTTCTCTTAATTCTGATTCTAAGTAGCGTTTATAGTTTTATTAAGTATATTTTATTTCTGAAATACTTGTTCCTCTGAAAGAGTTCAGAAACGAATTCTTTGCTTACATATGATCTTTCTCTCTCTCTCTTTCATTACATAAATACATACTGAAAACTTTTCAAAAAGATTAATAAATCTGCTCCTCTGTCCTTTGATTTATACACTATGGAAAATAAAGCTCTAAAAACAGGATGCTTTGCAGTAAATCATAATTAAATATGCAAATGCCTTGGCTAAATTTGGACATGTAATTATATGACTAATCACATTTCAGAAAGCCTGAAAATTGCAATTGCATGCTTAAATAGATGGCCAGGCCCCGAACTCACATGGATGCTCTTGTGCTCTCATTTTACTCAAAATAGTTGCTTTGCTATGAAATGCCACCCACTGAAAATTAAATCCTTGTGTGATAGCAATTTGTGTGACAGTTTAGAGGTTTTTATATATGCAACAGAAGCACTATTTTGGAAAATGTAGCCCAGTATCTCTCAGATTTTGAGTCACATTGATATGTTGCTGACTTTTAACAAATGATACTTTGTTACTTCAGACTGGCTGTGGATGGACCATTTGGAGCTGCAACTACAGATGTTTTTCACTATCGAGTCAGTGTATGCATTGCAGCAGGTATAGGAGTCACTCCGTTCGCCTCGATTCTAAAATCCATATGGTTTAAGTGCTGTAATCCTAATACAGAACTGACGTTGGAGAAGGTAGGGGGGAAATTTGTTTATAATTCCTTTTAAAAGGTAGTATTTTAATAAGCTAATACTTGTCAAAGTTAGATAACCAGCTCCTTCAAGTTGAGGGTAGAAATTGCTTTAGTTCCTCCATCTCAACAGAAACTATCTCATTTGTCTGCTGTCCAGTGGGACCCAATGAGTTTTCAGAACTTTCTGAGATAAAGTACTTTTTAGCTGCTAGCTCACTCCATTAAAGGCCTAATTGAACATTTTTATTACTTCTGCCCTCAACCACTGGTGCAGTGGCATCTCCTTATAATTCACCTTGATACCCAGGTAACCTATAACAAAAAAGAAGTGAGGGTGGAGCATAGGCGCTGACTTACTCAGCTCCAGGCCCCACCCCCACTCCACACCTTCCACCAAGCCCCCACCCTGCCTCCTCCCACCTCTGGCATCTCACCCTAGGTAAGGCTCTTGTTGTTGTAACGTTCTCTTAGAGTGGGTACAGGAACCTTGACCTGCCCTCTCCACTGGGCTCCGATCCAGGGCCAAATGGTGGGCAGCTCCAATCGGTGCCTTGGTATGCTAAGCAGTTACCTTCCCAGACCACTTCCTACCCCAGCCTCCTTTAGCTTCCTGGAGACAATCACTTCTGTCTAGTCTCTGACCCACACACTGAGTCACTAGTCTCTCCTTTGTGGGTTCTCACGAGTCTGGGTTGTTGTCAGATCCCAGGCAATGAACTCCAGGGCAGTACATTTCCCTCAGAGCAGCCATCTGCTCCCTTCCACTGCCCCCCTCTGAGCTGTTCTCTCCTTTTTAAAGTCATGCTTCCAGCTTGCACAGGCTTTGCAGGTGTGACTGGGTATGGCTGCTTGAGCCCAGAGCTGTTCCTTAACCCCTTGCTCTCCCGTGTGGGGTTTGTGTACCCCATCACAGTTCCACACTGGCATTTATTATTAATGATTCCCTTCAGCAATGTACAGAGGTTTCCATCTACAGTTCTGAAGCTAAAGATTATTAGAGTATGGCTTTGGAGGCCGATTGTCCAACGCAGAATTCGTATCGTCGTTGTACTTTCTTTCATGATGTTTTTTTTAAAACCATACTGACAATGGGTTGGGATCTCAGCACTCAGATAAATATTTATAAATCCATTATATTTAATAATAGAGGAATAAAAAAAGATGGAAATATGTTTTTAAATTGTCTGCTTCCAACCCCAACATGCACTCTGTTTTCATAGTCAACTTTTAAAAATTCATAGAAGTTTGAGCTGCATGCAAAGGCAGTTAAACCTGTAACTCACTCTCCCTCCCCCCCTCCCCCAGCAACCCTTCCCTCTTCGCCTTTCCTCCTCCAGCTGTTTTTTCTCCTCTTCCCTCCTTCTGCTCAGCTGCCTGAGGAACTGAAGTGCAATGATAATTCTCATAAATCATTGTAATTTTGGGGTAGGAGGAAATTAGGTTAATTAAAGTATTTGCAGTAAAACTAAGGCATTAGATAGTGCTTCACTTCCTGGTGACTAAACAGCAAGTGTCTCTCACACACAAAAAGAGTTAAAACAACCTTTTGGTTTTGACAAAAATGGATTTCTTTCAAAAAGTAGCATTTTTCTACAAGAAAATCCCTTCTCAGTCAATCCGGGAGGGTTTTTGAGCTCCACTTCCACTTGCAGTTTTCATGAGGGCTCTTCCGGTGTGGTATTGTGATTCTGTAAGCTACATTCAGCAGCTATTGGCTCCTTTCTCTCCTTGCAACATCAAATAGATTTTAAGTAGAATAGAAGGAACACAACAGAGTCTTTAAACTCTCCAGTAGATCCACTGGTTCCAAACATGAATTATTTCTAATAATGTAATTGATCAAAGTGTGCCTGAGGCTGCAGGTCCTGGACAGCACCAATGAAGTTAACATATTCTTAATTCTCTGAACTAATTTTGTAATAATAATAATAAATAATATGGCAGTGCCTTGTGAGGATAGGGTGAAGAAGAGACAGCTGGGGTGGAAATGGAGAGAGTGAAACACTAAAAAGAAAGTGGCAAGTAAAAACTGTCCCTTCCCCTTCCAGCCATTTTAACTCACTTTCTAATGTAAAAACTCAACTGGGAGCTGTTCAGTGTTTCAGATTTAGAGCCAGAGCGTGCAACTGTGTCTGTGGGCGGACCAGTGTAAGGATCCACCCACAGGGACCTGTATGCAGGTCCAAGGCCTTGATCTTTATAAAATAAAGGGAGTTAAAACTGGTGGTTTGATGACAAATTGCTGCTGAAAGAGCAGCATGGTTTCTGGGAATGCAGGAGGTGAGAAGGGGTCCAAATAGACTAGGGAAAGTGTGGGTGAGATAGAAAGAGAGAGAGAGAGAGAGAATTAACAATACCCCATACTTTAATAGCAGCAAGTCACTTTTCAGGGCATGCACTAGAAGACTTGGTTGCCTTCTGGGATGGATAAAGGCACAAGGCTGAATGTACTTAAGGTGTGCCCGAGTGACCCAATAATTTACACCCTGCCTTGGCTTTTTGCTATAATGCATTAAGTCTCACAGGACCTCTGTGAGAAACAGGAATATGATTATTTCTACTTTACATGTAACTTTTCTGTTTCACAGTTTCTTCATTAGTGTAATGGGAATAATGATACTTATTTCTCACAGGTGTTGTGAGGCTAAAATCATTAATTTTGGAAAGATATCTTGAGATTTCAATGGAAGGTGCTGTGGAAGTCCAAAGTAGTATTAGAATTTTTTTATCAGTCATTTAAGTGAGATTGACTTAATCTCAGAGTAATTATTTTTTTTCCATTGGCTAAAAGCTTCCACTTGTGATAGAATTACAAATAATTTAATCTGACTCCAAGTATGTGGCGCTCGTCTTCTATAGTGGTGAGTACCATAGAAATGTCAATTAAGGAAATAAATAAGAGGATTTTCTTTTTCTTTTTTTAAACAATTTCATCTTGATTTGAGTACAGCTATCATTACAGTTATTAAACTAATATTTCCTAGTGTTGCCCACATATAGTTGAGATATAAATACTAATAGCTTTGCATAATGTCAGCAGCTGTATAATTTAAAAAAACACAGCAAAACAGAAGCAGTACACATTTATCTAATTGATTTGTCACAATTAAATAGCCTTAGAGTGTAGTTTTCATATTGCTTTTTTGATGGTTAGGATGGGACATTCCAGTACTCATGACTGGAGTGTTACCACTCAGTTTAGTTATGCACAGGCTGGTTTCTTCCTCACACCAGCTAGCCTCAATTTTGTAGTTGGGAATTTATGAAACTGTATTGGTTAACCCAGATTGTAACACTGGCAAACAGCTGTATCTTCTTGTTCCCTATTTAAGATTCACCCCATCCCACAAACTTTTCAGCAAAATACAGTAATTTGGAAATACTAAAAGGCTGCAGAGTTCATGTTGTCAAATGTAACGTCGTGTTAAAGCTGCTTTTGGGAAACAGTCTTTATGCCTATACGGCTGAGTGCTAAATTCTTGATCGTCTTGTTAGTGCACCCATGCAGGACCCTCACCTTTGAGTGTGGAGGATAGAGATAACTACAGCCGGACTATGCCCTGTAACCCAAAGTGGGTGTGGTTACTCAGGTTGTGGGCCCTCCACAGCCACCCAGAAGCAGCTGTGGGGTAGCCCCTACACACACACTACACATTTAAGAGCAGCAGTAAGAGCAGGTGATGAATATTTTTCCCTTGCTCCCCCATAGTCGTTCTTGCTATGTCTTCTGAGTACAAGCTGATTCTGTTGCTCCATTGCCTTCCCTAGTGCTCTCAGATGGGAGGAGGGGGAGTGAATGTTCATCAAGGAGTAGTTATTAATGGTTTGCACTGTGCTGAAAGCAGCTTTATGAAGTATATGCATGCACCTTATGTGAGAGAGCAGAGCTCTCTGCTCTTGCTTACTTTACCAAGTGTACGGTGGAGAAAAATTAATGATAAATATGTGAGGATGAAGAGGGCATGGAGTATAAGTGCATTATTTAAATAAGAGACTACTCAAAATCCTGCCTTACAAGATCTGATTAATAGTAATACTGCATCTAACTCAATTTGCAGAAAGAGCACTTGGAAAATTTAAGGCAGTTTACTTGTGCAAGCCATCAAGATGATGAATATAATAGGTGGGGTGGGTGGGGATTAGTGAAACATAAATCTAATGAGGGGTTGTTGTTTTTTTGAGGAGCCTAAATAATAGCACAGACAGTTAATACTGTGAGCTCTACAATAAAATACAAAATTCAGAATATTTGCTTACTTATAGAAATACACCATTCCTGGATGGTTTTATTCTACAATGTTAATGAGGGTGAATTTTATTGCGTTTTTATTGTATTTTAATCATATTTGTAATATGTTGTGGAATGCCCAGAGCATCTCAGTGGAAAGAAAGGGAGGATCTTTATAAATAATATTTACCATTATTACCTTTATTTTTCTAGGAGTCTGTGTGCCTCATAGTTTCATTTTTCCATAGGCCAACTTTCCTCACCAGCTTCTCTCTCCTTCCTTCTCAGGACTCTATTTGTGGCAAAAATAGTCTTTGTGAGGAAAAATTCTATTAATTAATTAATTACAAATATTTCTCATTAATAACAAATGACAATTTTAAGAAATGCAATCGGCACAGCTTTAGTGGGGATGAATTTGGCTCAATATATTGGATTTGGTAAATTGTCCCCTCCCCTCCTTTCCCCACCCATCTGCACTTGCCATACATTTTTGTAAGATGAGTTGTTGAAAAGATGTGAGTAATTAGATGGTAAAATAGAGGTTGTGGGGACAGTTCCTCAGTAAAAGTCACCAATAGCCATGATAAAATTCATAGTGATGTTTTTCAGTGGCCTGATTTTCAGAGGTATCAGGTGCTTTTAGCAACTGCTGACTTCAAAATTCCCAGACAAAAACTTTGTAAAGGGCGACATAAGCCTGTAAATATTGTACATAGCAGTTAACTTAAAACAACACTGTTGTTAGTTACCAAAATGAAATGTTTTACTGCCAATGGGCCTGATTTTCATCATATTTACACCAGGGTAAGTCAGTAGCAACTCCATGGAAAGCAATGGGATTATATTAATGTAAAAACAATGTAATAATTAAAAAAAACAGGCCTCAGATATTTAGAGTTAAGGTTCTGCAAACAGCCCTAATCCAGACCCTATATAAAACTCATCCTTTACCTATTCACCAGAAAGCTCACTATTTTCCACCACCAGAACTTGTCTGCATTTCCAGTAGAGACCCTGAGCACTCACCTACAGTACAGATCTAAGAAACCCCTCATATTAGCCCTAGACCCTCCTCTAATTCATCCAACTCTTCAGAGTGAAACACACCAACATCTTGCCATGTAATCACTTATAATACAAAACATATTCCCTTTCCACCATCTACCATTTCACTAGAAGCTACACAACTCAGTCTATTTCATCTACCTTGCATATATGTGTACTAGAAACACCACTATGTGTATCTCATTTGTCCTCTACGTGAAGCTTCAAAACCTCACCCTCCATAAGCATGCCTCAAATAAAACTTTACCCCTATTCATTCTACACACATGGGCTGTAAATGCCAAATTATCACAATAACCAAAGCACAAATTTATTACATGTAGAATGTGATTTATTCAAGGATAGGAAAAGCTTAGTTAGTAGTAACACCTAAGAAGTAGTCCAGTTAAGTGAATAAAGTGTGGGACTACAAGACTAGAATTAAGAGTTTGTTTCGCTGAATTTGAAGGTGGAATTAACCAGTTTTCGAAATGTGCTGTGTTTGAGACAAAAACACATTAGGCAGACCTGTCAGACTTCCTTTGATATTTAAAGGTCAAGGCACTGGGGCATGGTGAGGAGAAAGAGAGACGGTTTGGATTAAGAGGAGAAAGGATTTTTAAAAAGATCAAAACAGTATAAAAATCATGGACACAACAAAACAAGAGCCAAACATCACTTTTCTGACTTTATTTATAGCTTTGTATCCCTTCTAACATCCATTGTCCCCATTCTTTTTTTTGAGAGAGAGAGAGAAGGGGCTTCTTATGGGTTAGTAAAGTGTCTAGTACACTTTGGGGGACTATACAAATAATTACATTAAAAAAACATTATTAAGGTTGCAGGGCGGCCAATCCCTAGCATCTCATCCAATCTCAGGTTCCCCCAACCCTCACTGGCTCTGAATCCCACTTCCTCTTAGCTCCTCATCCAATTTCCCTATTCTACCCCCAGCCATCTGGTTTGCAATCTGCTCCCCCCCCCCAAACATTTCCCTCACTTGCTCCCAATCCAGCTTCCCCTCCAGCTCCCAGGCCCAGTCTCACTCTCTTTGCCCAACTAGTTCTAGTCTCACCAGACTTTTTGTCCCAATCAACTATTTCTCCTCCTACTGGTCTGGCTTTTGTTTCCTCTGCATTTGAATCAGACAGCTTCCTCTTCTATGCTGCCTGGGTACTATCAAGAGGGTAAGTGAGAGCACCCTGCTCTCAGCTCTAGTGTCTGGCCTAAGCCCAGCCTAGAGCTGCTGGGAGCAGCAATTACAGGGAAAGTCCAGCTTCACCCCTGTAGCCCTTGGCTGGTGCATGCTCAGTTGCTCTGTGGGAACAGTGCGTGGAAAGTCCAGTCATGTGTAGAAGCTGTGAGAGGATGGAACATGCTAAGTTTCTCTGCGAGAATAGTGCACGTGCAGTCTTGTCACGCAGAAGAGCTGTGAGGGTCTGGGGCAGTGATGGACAACCTGTGGCCTGCGGGCTGCACGAGGCCCATCAGCAGGGCCAGCTCCAGCATTTCTGCCGCCCCAAGCAAAAAAAAACCGCGATCGCAATTGCGATCGGCGGCGGCAATTGGGAAAAAAAAAAAGCAGCGATTGGCGGTGGCAGTTCAGCGGCAGGTCCTTTGCTCCTAGAGGGAGTGAGGGACCTGCCGCCCCCGAATTGCCACAGGTGCCGCCCCTCTCCCTTGGCCACCCCAAGCACCTGCTTGTTAAGCTGGTGCCTGGAGCCGGCCCTGCCCATCAGGGTAATCCGCTGGCAGGCTGCAAGACAGTTTGTTTACATTGACCGTCCACAGACACGGCCGCCCGCAGCTCCCAGTGACCGCGGTTCACCGTTCCCAGCCAATGGGAGCTGCGGGAAATGGTGCGGGCCACAGGGATGTGCTGGACACTGCTTCCCGCAGCTCCCATTGGCTGGGAACAGTGAACCGCGGCCACTGGGAGCTGCAGGCAGCCGTGCCTGTGGACAGTCAATGTAAACAAACTGTCTTGCGGCCCGCCAGCAGATTACCCTGATGGGCCGCATGTGGCCTGCGGGCCGCAGGTTGCCCATCACTGCTCCAGAGTCTGGCGCATGCTCAGTTGCCTTGTGGGGGTGGCACATGCATAGCCTGGTCATGTGTAGCTGCTGTAAGGGCTGGAACATGCACAGTCACTCTGTAGGGATGATGCCTGTGCAGTCCGTTCAGTAGTAGGAGATGTCAGAGGCTTGAGCATGCACAGTGAGGAAGGAATCTTTAGGGTTTTTAGCTGTTAAGCGATAGTAATGTTCTATTAAACATTTGCAAACTGTGATTTTTTCAAAGGCTTATAACTTGGACAAATTTAGGTGGGTTGTCACAAGATGACAAAAGGCACCTCCCTGACACAAAGGCCGCCCCCACCAAATTTCTATTCTCTGCTCTATAACTTGAAGACACTAGAGCATTACAAAGAATAGGTCTCAAGAATTTTTTAACATGGGCAAAACAACATATTTTTCCCTTAGTCTCAGTTTTGGAAACAGCTGTATCATTTTGGGTGAAATTTGCCCCCCAAAAAATCATCCTGAGGCCAACACACAGCAATGAAGATTTCAGCCCAAATGGTTAAAGTTTGGCAATGTTATAAGCAACTGAAAACAAAATCTTATAACTGGAATGTCTGGCAACCTTAATAGTAGGTGGCACTACCAGCCCCATCTATAATAAACGGAGAACCATAATGAATTTAATTAAGAGTTTTGTCTAGAAGCATAGATGTTTAATGCTGCACTCAATACGGTATTGGCAACCTTAAGACTAAAAGGACAGAGTGGGCTAGTTCACAGATATTTCACCTTTGGAACCAGAGTTCAATACCACAGTGATGGGCATGGTATAAGAATCTCAGCAAAATAGAATAACTTTCTTAGTGGATGAATGAAATTGAGTGTGGTGGTCTCATCTTACTCCCTGTTTGATCACATCTCAAAATCACTGCAGAGTTTCATAGGATATTCAGTCTCTATTCAAGAAAAATGCAGAGTTTGGTTTTGTAAGCCATGATGCATTGACAGAGTTAGATGGCTTGCATATTGCCTGTCTGCATTAATACTTTAATCACTAAATTCACTCACATTTTTTAAGAAGAAAAAGGTGTTTTAAAACATACAAAGAAACTCCACAATGTCAAAAGTAGATGGGATCATGTTTAAATTTCTACTGGAGTACAGTAGCATGCTATAAGATTAACCACTTATCTCAACATAAATAATTTAAGAGCTTTATAGAAAGCTTGTGTCTTGTTGAATTTCCTTACTTTTACCTGACAGGTTTATTTCTATTGGACTTGCCGAGATGCATCTGCCTTTGAGTGGTTTGCTGATCTCCTGTTCTTGCTGGAAACACAAATGGCTGAGAAAGGGAAAACCCATTTTCTAAGTTATCATATATTTCTTACTGGCTGGGATGAAAGTCAGGTATTAATGAAATAGGTCTGAGTTAATGTACCTTATTTTCCAGTATGGCAGCATATGAAACAGGAACAAGCAAATGGATGAATTAATGTAATTATATTAAATTATTGAAGTATTTGATAAACAGGTTTTTTTCTCCTAAAATTTCCTTTTTACATCTTTTGTGATATTTTTCCACACTTACACCATTATAACTCCACTATCAGGAAGCAAGGAGGCAAAGAACCATAAATATAGAGCCCACTTCCAATTCAGCTTTAGGAAAATAGGAACATAAGAATTGCTGTATAAGATCAAACCTGTGGTCCATCTAGTCCTATATCCTATCTCTGGAAGTCACCAGTACTATCTGCTGTAGAGTAAGGTGGAAGACAACTTGCCAGCATGGAAAATTTCTTCTGAACCCTAAATTAGATGTTGGCATGATAGTTTGTGGAATGCCTTTCACAATTATTGTTGTTTTTAATTCCTTACTATTATATGTATAAAATATATATTTTGTTATCCATTGTGATGGGCTATATAAACCCCCCACTGGAACTGAACGGGTTAAGGAGCAGCTCTGAGCCCAGGTGATTTCTCTCTATCCCTCCCCCCCCCCCCCCCAACTGCAGATCCTGCTTCGGCTGGAGGAGGAGCTTTAAAGGGAGCCAGATGGCTAAAAAAGGGGTCAGTCAGGGTAGGAGGACAGATCTATCCTGAGAGCTCCTGAACAAGGGAACTACAAAAGCCTTTGCTGCCAGGAAGGGGCTATCAGCTGGGCTGAAGGGTCAGATTTTTCTTTTTTGCTATCTTATATTGGACTTTGAGACTTTGGGGGAAGGCGAATGGTAGGAAGTGACCCAGGTAGGCAGCCTCAAGGCACTTCAGTATGCTGATATTTTTGCCTCTAATAGGGCTCTTGGTTGCAGCCCGGTACAGTAAGAGGGCCCTGGCTCCCCTATCAACCACCCTTCTTGTGGCGAGTACAAAAACCTCCCTTCCACACACCCCTCTCAGAAGTAAGGAGAGGGTAGAGATGTTGAAAGCCCCAAGGCAAAGCTGAGTCACCTAGAGGGTTCAGCAGGGGAACTTAAGGCCCTCCCTATTGTGAGGACGTGGGACTATATATATTTCTTTGGACTCTGTTACCTCAGAATGGGGCGAACTAAATTAGTGACCTGGTTGGAGGGTAGTGAGTTCTGCAAGTTAATTGTGTGTTGTGTGAAAATGTATTTCCTTTCATCAGTTTTAAATTTGCCAACTTTAAATTTCATTGATAGATCCCACTCTGAGATCTGCATACTACTTAGATTAAGGAGGCTCATTCAGCTTCTTCCCTCTTTATTTGGCCCCAAATGGGTCTGTCCTTTCTCTCTGCTTTATTAATTGGTCACTCAAGTCACATTAGATGCGGAAAGGAAAACCTCTCCTCCTGTTTCTTACTTTTTGTTCTTTCCATTTAATGAAAGGACTCTTACAGGATTAAAAAAAGAGGAAATATACCACAAGTCATTCTTTTTCTTGTAGCCTTACTCTTCTCTCATCTTAATTCCTTTCCACTTTCCCTCAGGGATTATTTAAAAGGTAATGACGAGGTGCTTTCAACATTATGGGATTGATTTTCAAAATGTATGTGTGCAGTTGTTCACACACACATAGTCCAAACAACCTCTTATATCAGTTTCTCAGCCAATGGGTCAGGACCCAAAACTGGGTTGCCAGAATGTTTCAAAGGGTCATGTGGTCCAGTCAGCGGGGTAGGGCCAAACCTGAGCAGTGCTGCAACCCCACAGGTTGCAATGCCCAGAGTTGAGAGACAAGCCCAGCCAACGCCACAGCACAGGAGCTGCAGGAGCTACCACTCTGTGGTAGCTGGCCAGCCTAACAGGTAAGCAGAGCCAGCAAGTACTTCTCGACCGGGCCACCTCCTCACCTCAGGGCCTGAGAGCTCGGCCAGGAGGGTGACAGAACCAGGCTGCAGCTCCCCACCCTGGGGAGGGGGAAA
Organism: Terrapene triunguis; assembly: GCF_002925995.2. Lineage (NCBI taxonomy): Eukaryota > Metazoa > Chordata > Testudines > Emydidae > Terrapene > Terrapene triunguis. The sequence continues at coordinate 36,660,647 of NW_020664436.1, forward strand.
GGCCCACAGGGAGGCATTGACTGATGGGCTGGTGCTGAGTCCGAGGCCTGCGCCCGCCACCCTACCACCATGACAGGGAGCCAGAGAGAGCGACACTTCCCCCCACCGTGTGTGTGAGACCATAGGTAATCCCTCCAGCACACCCTTCCCCCCCAAATACACCCGTCCAATTTGTTTGAAACGTTGTTTCAATAAATAGATTGGGCTACTTTGGGGCTAGTTTTTAAGTCACTTTGTGCTATTAATGCAGTAGAAATCTGGGAACCCTGAAACTCCCCCAGGGGGCAGGACCTGACCGAAACCACTCCAGGATCTCTATCCCCAGACTATTTACTGGGTTGTGACAGGCCACAAACATTTACAAATGGGTTGTGAGCCCAGAAAGGTTGAGAACCTCTGTCTTATACTAGTTATCTAACAGAGACTGTGAAAACTTCTTTTGGAGAGAAAAATCTACTACCCATGCTGAAGCATGCAACAGTGTGACCAATATTAAACAAACCGTTGCTCAATGTTAGCAAACTCACAGGCTATTATCTACCATCTATTTTCTAAACAATAGAATCAAGAAGCTAACAAAACACATGGTCACCATCAACCGCCAGCTGCCAATATCCTGAATCTTCACGCCAGAACATGGTACAGAAACAAACAATTTTTGCTCTCGTGAGTGACCTCCAGCTCATAGACAGAGGTGGATATCTTGTTGGACCTTTGGACCTTTCTGTGGCATGTGATACCACTGAGTACCAACTACTGTTATCCCACCTCCAAAATTATGCAGGGGTGAAAAGAAGTACAGTGAAATGGCTTTCTTCTTCTCTGACCAAACACAGAGGGTTGTAATTGGTAACAGTTCCTCTACCTCCAGAGCTCTCACATGTGGAATTCGACAAGCCTTAAACCTCTCCCCATCTTACTTGTTATCTTTAGGAAACCACTAGTGGAGACTCTGTGACAACTTTAACTTAAATACCAGCAATACTCAGATGACACCAAGGTTTACATTTCCTTTACATAGAACAAAACCAGCATTCTCTCCAGGCTATCCCCCAGCATTTGGCCAAGAACAACATTTGGATGAAGAGCAGTTGACTGAAGCTGAAACTAGGCAAAATGAAGGTGATATTAGAAAGCAAGAATCCCTTTGGAGAATTTACTTCTTTCCCCTCTGTTGAGGACATATGCCTTCAGACTGTTAAATTTGTTCAGTCTTGACGTCCTGATAGATTCTTCTGCCACTGGATGACCAAATAGAGATATGGTGGCAAACAAGCCCTCTTCCATCTATGGCTGGTCAGGAAACTGCCTCAAGATATCAAACCCAGTCCTGGCAATGCATTTGAAACATCTAGGCTTCATTACTGTAATTCATTATACTTAGGACTGAAGTCACAAATATTGAAAAAGTTCCGTTTGCTACAGAATGCAGCCACCATCTGCTGAGCAGCGCAGCTGGCCATGAGCAAATCATCCAGTCCCTGCATTGGCTCTCCACTGAATAGACTCCAGTTCAAGTCCTCTGCCATGATATTCAAAGCCCTCCATGAGATTGGCCCAAGCTAGCAGGAAGACCGCATCTCTCTTTACCACCATGCCCTCCTGTGACTGCTACGCCTCACAAGAACACTGAAGCTGTCAAGAAATAGAGGAAACTCATGAACACAAGAGAGGGAACTTTCATAAGGGAAGGATCCAAACTATGGAATCCATTCCTGCAAAAGATAATGACCACAGGTCACATCACATTCAGAACTAAATTCCAAACAAATTTCTTGACTTAGTTTTTCTTCAATAATCCTTCACAAGGGTAATAATAATAGTCTATAATACAAACAAACACGTTACTCCTACTTACAGAGGGAGGAAAATGGAGAGAGATTGTATGTTTGATTTTTAATTACCTATGCAGTTATGGGTGCAATATAAGAACCTATAGAGAGAGTAAATCTGCATGCAAATTATGCACATAACTGCATTTCTGTGCATGTAACTTGAAAAAAAAAAAAGGCCTTATTTCTGTCTACATATAGGAATCCTGTATATTATTTAGGAGAAAAGGAACATAGGCATTGCTATGTTGTATCAGATAATAATATGTATTAATTATAATAGTATTAATTATATTACAGTATAATTATTATTATCCCTCAGTATGACATCATAGGGATTTTTTTCCCTTCACAACATACAAGATCTTTAAGCATAAAGAGGGGAAAGCTACCATCAAAAATTTATTCCCATGAGTCACCAATAAATCCTGACCACAAACTGACTCTGTGGGTTTGGGGAGTCAAAAGTTTTGTTAAACTGTCCACAGAAATTCTGCATTTTAGGGGCTCCAATGTACTGGTTCTCTTTTGACTTAATATTCTCACAAAGCCTACGAGCATTGGCTTCTGGAGATCACTAATCATGATGTTTTGCACACCTACTGTATTCCTGAGCTGCTCATTCAGACTCTGAGGGACTGCTCCAAGTGCTCTTGTAATCATCTTTGTTCTGTTTTCCATCATCATTCCACTTCATGGCAGAGTTCTTCATACTTTTCCATTTCTCTTCCTGTTTCTTTTTTGTTTCTTCTGCTGGTATGGCAATATCAATTAACATGGTCTTGTTAATTGGTTTACTATTTATGTACTGGTTTGCTATAGTGCCTACAATGTGCTAAGTACTTTCCAAGCACACAAGAAGAGATGGTCCTTATCTTGGGGAGCTTAGTCTGTGTACATAGAGCATTGGACAGATGGGTTATTATATATCAAGTTTAGAAAATACATCTATTTACTTGTTCTGGAAGTTTCTCAACTGAGGTTAAAATAGGTGTGGATAATCCTCAATATCAACTTTGGTGCTTTGCCTCCTTGCTTACAGGTGGTGCAATAATGTTTTCTGAAAGGAGAATATTGGGGGAATAAGGGGAATGAAAATGGCAAGTAGAATTACTTGCAAGTAAATTTCCTTTATCAACTTAACAAAGGAAAGTTACTGCTGCTTGTCTGATATCATAAAGTATGCTATTGGTAAAGCATTGGCCACCGCTAATGATGGTCTGTGTATGCCATATGAAAGTATGAGGTGGAATATTGTTCAGAATATTTAAGCAGGTTCTTTTCTCGGCAAATACAAAAATAAAAAGGGTGGTAGACTGTTGTGCACTATTTGTGCATACCCTCTTCGACTCCTCCTCTGTGAGCAACTGAAAATTCAAAGTACACACATCCTGGATACACAGATTTCCTATATTGCATATAATTTCTAATATTTATTTAAAAATCACCATTACTTCACTACTTATGTTTTTCCTTTCCAAAATCATTTCTTTTCAACATTAAAATGGTTATCACCTGCTTAACTACCGGGAAATGTTTAAAAGCTGCTAAGAAACTTAGGAATCTAAGTCCATGTTTGCAAAAGTGACCTGGGCCCAGATCCTCAAAGGCACCTAAATACCTTTCAGAATCAGGGCCTTAGGAACAAGTCTAACTGAAAGTCAATAGGACTTAGGTGTCCATGTACCTAAGTCACTTTTGAAAATGGAATTTAGGCTTCTAAGCCACTTAGGCACTTTTGAAAATATTGTTCTCCCCTCAGTCTGCCATCTCTTTAGGGGCAGAGTGCTGCCCTCTGATGATAATTATAAGTTGACCCCCCCCCCCCCGAGTAATATATAATTCCACCTTTTATTCAGAGACAGTATTATCGCTTTACTTTTTACTCTGCATATACGTTGTTGATTCTAAAACTATTGCTGTACATTTTGCTTTAGGCTACTCATATAGCTCTACATGATGATGAAAAGATGGATGTAATTACTGGTCTGAGACAGAAGACCTTCTATGGAAGGCCGAACTGGGACACTGAGTTCAGGCAAATAGCAGAAAATCATCCTAGGTAAGGCAGGTTGGCTTCTAACCTTATTATGTAACTCTTTCTCAACATAAACAGTGAGAGGGCAAATCTTTTAAAATGACCCTTTTAAAATAATTTAGTTTTTTGCTATGTGGAAAGAAGATTTATGTTTAATGAAGCTTTTAATGAAGAAATCTCAGAAAGAGAATGCCAATAAAATCTAATTTTTGGATAAGAAAATCTAATATTTATAAGTATTTCAATATCCTGGCCTTTGCCAGATATAATTGAAACACACAATCCAATTACTGTTCTGCACAAAGGACAAAGTAACATTAATTTCCCTTGAAGATGGTTATTAAAGAGATAAACTGTGATTTTTTTTCTTATGATGTCAAGGATATGTTTGTTCTCCCAACATATTTGGCTACCGTTGTAAGACTGTGCTGTTCTGTCATTAGTTCATCTCTGCTGGCAAAGACAGTTCATTTGAACCTGGTGGATTTGCTAGTGGTCTGAGAAAAGCTTCTTTGTTCCTGGAAGCCTTTGAAGAAAGAATTTGAAATATTTTTCTGTTCATCACCAGAAAATTCTGGAATCTTTGTGATTCTTTTCCATTTCCAAATATTTACCTGTTAATGTAAGCTAAAGGCCTGCATTCAGGAGAAAGGGTTGAGAAAGGAAAAGGAAAAGCATTTTTTTATGAATGAAAAACTAAAATGCTGGAAGGGGAAGAGAGAAAAGAGTAAGCTTCAAGAATACCATAACATTGAAAAAATAACAGTAATAGAGAAACCAATTGATAGAGGTAAAGATGAATACAAATCAGGAAATAAGAAGGAAGATTAAAAAATGGGCAAAGGGCTGACAATAGAAAATATAATTTTTTCCTTTTTATTATTTGTGAAATATTGCTACTACAAAATCATATTTTTAAAATTTAGGCTTGCAGTCAAATTTAACTTGCAGTCTAAACTTTATTATTTGACAATATCCAAAATATAGTTAATATCTTCAAGAAAGACTTTCTGTGCAGCTTTTCACGCACAGAGTAGAAGGTGATGGTGAGAAGTCCTGAATGTTATGATGCTTTCTTAAGAATCCAGCACTGAAGTTTTGGGAACGTGAGTTTGGGTCGTAATGGGCCTGTCAGTCTGACATCGATCCAAGGCAAGATAATGGAGTGGCTGATACAGGACACAATTAATAAAGAATTAAAGGAGGGTAATATAATTAATGCCAATTAACATGGATTTTTGGAAAACAGATCTGGTAAAACTAACCTGATATCTATTTTTCTGAGATTACAAGTTTGGTTGACAAAGTTAATAGTGTTGATGTAACAGACTTCTATAAGGCATTTAACTTGCTATCACACAACATTTGGATTAAAAAACTAGAATGATATAAAATTAACATGGCACACATTAAGTGGATTGAAAGCTGGCTAACTGATAGGTCTCAAAATGTAATTGTAAATGGGGAATCATCATCAAGCAGGTGTTTCTAGTGGGGTCTCGCAGGGATCATTTCTTGTCCCTGTGCTATTTAACATTTTTATCAATAATCTGGAAGAAAACATAAAATCGTTCCTGATAAGTATGCAGACGATGAAAAAATTGGGGGAGTGGTAAATAATGATGAGGACAGGTCATGGATACAGAGCGATGTGGCTTGGTAAGCTGGGAACAAACAAATAATATGGCTAACTGTAAATAAATACAGGTAGGAAAAAAGAATGTAGACTATACTTACACGATGGAGGACTCTGTCCTGGGAAGTAGCGACTCTGAAAAAGATTTCGGGGTCGTGGTGGATGGTCAGCTGAACATGAGCTTCCATTGCAATGCTGTGGCCAAAAAGGCTAATGCGATCCCTGCATGCATAAAGAGAGGAATCTTGAATAGGAATAAAGAGGTTATTTTAACTTTGCATATGGCACTGGTATGACCACCGTTGGTATACTGTGTCCAGTTCTGGTGTCCACAATTCCAGAAGGATGTTGATAAATTGGAGAAGGTTCAGATAAAAGCCATGAGAATGATTAAAGGATTAGAAAACATGCATTATAGTGATAGATTCACAGAGTTCAATCTATTTAGCTTAACAAAGAGAAGGTTAAGGGGTGACTTGATCACAGTCTGTAAGTATCTACAAGGGGAACAAATATTTGATAATGGACTCTTCAGTCTAGCAAAGTATAACATGATCCAGTAGCTGGAAGTTGGAGCTAGACAAATTCAGACTAGAAATAAGGTGTAAATTTTTAAAAGTGAATGTAAATAACTATTGGAGCAAGTTACCAAGGTGTCATAGTGGATTCTCCATCGCTGGCAATTTTAAAATCAAGGTTGGATCTCTTTGTAAAAGATATGCTGTAGTTCAAAAGGAATTATTGCGGGGAAGTTCTATGGCTTGTGCTATACAGGAGATCAAATTAGATGATTACAATGGTCCCTATGAATCTATGAATTTGCTTGTGAGCCTCAGTTTCTACATTTAAGGTCAAATGTGAACTCTTTAAAGGAAAAAGTGCATAAGAGAAACATTTTATTGGACTTGTATGGGGCAAAAACTGCCCCTCCTCCATGCTCTCTGCATGTGCAGATGGTTCAGGATGCAGAGGAATTGGCATGGTTCTGCTGTGTGTGCGTAAAGGGGTAGCTAGATTTCATGAGGTAACCAGACTCAGGGCTGATTCTAGGGGCAGACAAACAGGGCCATCGCCCTGGGCACCAGCTTCCAGGGGACACTGGACTGCTAGGCTCCCCCTCCCCAACTCATTGGCCAACTGTGTTTTAGGTTTTCTTTGCCTGACTGTTAGGGGAGGGTGGGTGCCAAAAATGTTTTCTGGCCTGGCCAGCAAAATGACTAGGGCTGTTCCTGACCAGGGTCTACATCCCTTTATACCACTGAGTCCAAGTCCACATGGGCTCCCTTCTGTGCAATGCACAGAGTCTCTTTGCAGATGGAGTAGGGTGGTGGAGTATCTACTACACCAGGGGTTCTCAAACTTCATTGCACCACGACCCCCTTCGGACAATAAAAATTACTGCATGACCACAGGACGGGGGACCGAAGCCTTCGGCCCTGGGCCCCAGCAAGTCTAAGCCAGCCTTGGCGAATGGGGTTGTGACCCACTTTGGGGTCCTGACCCACAGTTTGAGAACTGCTGTACTACACCATGAATCCACCATTCACACCTGCTACAGAGTACAGAGCTAGGACTGTCCAGCTAGAGACTGGGGCAGCAGCAGCCAATCAGATTCTTAGCCATTCCAAGATCTTATAGGTGCAATTATTCGTGCAAACATTTTGGAGCTCCAGTTCCCACTTAGGCATAGGTATGCTTTGGAAATTCAGTGGTGGGCACATGTTCTTGGTACAGTATTAACACTTCTGCAACACTGTTTTTGTGGTTAGAATTCACTTGAACCTCATTTGCACTTTCCTTTGAGAAAGCTTATTGGGAGCAAACATCAGTTGCACCTCATTGCTGCAGATTTAGCTTCCTGCTCTAATGGCACAAATTCTGAAAATTTACTCCAGTAGGTCCACAGCTAATGAGTGTGTACTCTATATGTTTAATGGATATGTGCAGTGTCTTTTTAAAAGCAAACCCTCAAACAATGATACATTCTATTGTGCAGAAAATAGCTATTTTTCTATTGTCTGTAACATCATTGCCTAGATATTTGCAAACTTGGGCATGCACTTATTCTTCTATGAGGACTACTTACATGTCAAGTTTCAAAATTCAGCCACTTTTAAATTATGTCTGTGGGCAAAAATGTGTATTTTTTTCATCTTCATAGAACTCAAAAATAACTGCAGGGATTTTGTGCATTTTTTAAAAAATACCTCCATTTAGAGACAAAGAATGGAAAATTTCAGTCCATGGAGTAGGGGTTTTTTGTTTTGTTTTTTGTAAAACTATGACAATGTGAAAACAGAGAATTATTATCAAAAACATTTTTTTGCAACCTCAGCTATAGCAATCCAGTTGAACACTGTAATAAACACTAAAGAAGAATTAAAAATAAAGATAGTTATAAAATAATACTTTGTGAAACGAACATGGGCAAAACTTTTAAAATGCATTTGTCAAAAGGCCATTTTAAAAGGTTCAAACAAAACTGAGATGTGGTTTATTTGTTTTGTTCTGTTATCTTTTTGTTATTGCTGCAGCAACAGCATTGGTGTATTCTTCTGTGGACCCAAAGCTCTCTCCAAGATCCTTCAAAAGAGGTGCAACTTGTATTCATCAGCTGATCCTAGGGGTGTTCAGTTTCACTATAACAAGGAAAGTTTCTAAACAGTATTTTTGAAATTGTATAATTGATGTCATTGTACTGTATGCTTTTTCAATGAAATCAGTGGGAGTTAGGGGTCTAAATATAGTTGAGGATCTGGGCCCAATTGTCTTTATAATTCAGGGTTTTTTAAAAAAATTAAAACTAAAAACATGAAAACCCCACAGAATTTACATAAGTTAGTAGAAGATGCAGCTCTGCTCTATTTTAAAAAAACAAAAGCAAAAATATATTAGATTTGTACTGAGGTGTAAAACACAGTTCATAAGGATCATATAATGCATTTACCCATCCATGCAATAAAACTGTGAAGCAGAAAACATCCCAAGTGTGTTAGCAGTTGAATAAGACAAATGACAATATTATATATGTACAAACACATGGAAAAATATTCACTAGAGAAGACAAAACTATATAGAAAAACAAACACATAAGGATAAAAATTACATCCCAGAGGACTATAGGAATATTTTATAAATCTCCTGTTTGGGGATGGAGTTTGTATGAACTAAGCTGGGGCTACAAGATATAGTTGTATTATTATTGAGTTGAAGACGATGCATCTTTATTTGAAAATTGTGCAAGTTTTCTGAAATGTCTGTGAAATGATTAATGTGGTGCATATAGTGTAGCGGTAAAGTGAGTGGAGAATTAGCATCTCTGCCAGTTCACCTAGAGGCATTTATCTTTTTTTTTTTCCCCTCTGGTGCCAGTGATGAGCCTCAGGGTAAGCTGACACTTATTTTTTAACTATAAATTAAGCTTCTTTTTTGTGTGTTGAAAATCTTGAAGGGAATGAGGAATGTGTGTAAGCACCAATACCAGCTGCCATTGCATGAAAGAAAGAGGTGACAATCTCCTGTAGATTCTGAATGATTGTTTTAATGGGGCTGGATCTGAGGTAACAAGCACAAAGATATTGTGCTTCCAGAAAAATAGGATCTGTTCTCCCTTACCTCATGCAACAAGATGTAACATTTAGCTTCTGGCTCAACGTGGCATCTCTTCACTGCTTTGATTTATTCCCACTTTTGCAAATCACTGTGGTATGCTACAGGAGATGCATTTAGAGCCCTTGTTATAGTTCATTGAGTAGCATCACTGTTATCACCACCAGAGGAGAATTTCACTTGTATCTGGGCTGAGTGACCTAGAATAAAAGAAAAAGAATAACAATAATAATAATAATAAAAAGTGGGGAGGTTTGTTAGACTAGAATGAAACTGCATTTACGTTGAATTAAAATCCCTTTATTATGAATATAATTTAAATCAAAATGGAAACTAGGAAGATTTGGCTTAGTGCCTTGTTTTGAGTAGCACTGAGCACACAGCAGCTATAATAATGTGAACGTATATGTAATTACTCTATTATTGTGTTTATGTATGAAAACATCTGCTGTCAGGGAAAATGAAACATGTCTTCATGGATTTGTCCATTCAGCTTCTTCAGTGGGAAGTGTTCACGACTGTAGAGAAAAATATTAGTAAATAAAATATAGTCAAAACAGCACAGCCCCTCATCTCATACTGTACTAATGTTACAGTCAACCAACTAATCAGAGGCCCATACCTACAGATAAATTATTTGGACCTTACAATAAAATTAACGTTACCAAGAGATTTACTGTAAGAATTTAAATTATGCACTTGTATTCACCAACAAGTATAATTCAGAATATATGATTTTACATGCTCTGGGATTTTTTTCCCCAAAAAATCCTCTGTGCAATGGAAACTGGGTAGTGAAAATTGCCCTGTTTTACACTAAAAGATGAAACAGGGTCTGCCAAATTTGCTGCATTCCATCATATTATATACACTGTATAATTATAAGGGATCCCCTCCATCTTTCATTCTGGTATGAGAAAGTGCTGTATTTGGGCAAAACCAAATATTGTAAATTTATCGAAGTTTATCCAAAGAGAGCTGTCCTGGAAAGGGGATAGTTTTAAATAACTGTTACCTGACATTTGTGTTGCTATTCTCAACCGTGCATTGGAGTTTTGTTAGGGGAAATTACTTGAATCTGAATGTGAATATGAAAAACAAAGTGATGAGAAGAGAAGTGAAACCATAACTGCCAAAAGCAGTATTGTAGGAGATGGACTCTAGCAGCTGCACTCTTGTGCATAGCAGATGTGTGCAGTCCACAGACTTTTATTCTCCCTTTGGAAGTGTCTCACCCAGATACAGGCCATACACAAACTTGTTTTGCTTACGAGATCTGAAGAGGTTACAGCTTGTTGTCACAAAAAAGCAACAAGCCTAGAAAGCATAGCATTCTCAGACTGTCACCCATCCAAGTACTTATTAGATCCAAACCTGCTTTGTTTTGAAAATTAGATGAGTTTAGGCCCATTCAGGCAAATAGCAGTATCCAGCTGCTTTTCTGCCATTTGTAACTTATGGTGACCCTTATCATTTCTCTGCCCCAGAAATTCTGCAATTCTGAATCTTCAAAGTAAAAATGGGGGGTTGAGCAATGTTCTCGTGGGTGAGGCTTTGTCCACATTAGGGAAAACAGTGTTTTCGAAATACGCGAACTAACATGTTAGTTAACTTACGTTAAAACTCTAATAGAGGCAGGAAATTTGTATCTTAACATGAGTTAACTGGTAAGAACCAACCAGGGCTGTATTTTGACACAAGTTAAAATGCAAATTGCCTTGTCTGTGCTATGGTTTTAATACATGATGACTAACACAGGTTAGTTGACATGTTTTGAAAATACAATTGTTTTCCTAGTGAAGGCAAGCTCTTTAAAAGGTTTATAAATATGCTATCTGATACTGTTGGGGGGTGCTGATTGGGTGTATCGGGACGACAGCGCTGCCCAGTAATGATGCTCTGGGATATAATGCCCAACAGTGGGGATTCCAGGGGCCACTTTGCCTAGTGGCAATATCACAGAGTCAGTATCACCCAGTGGCAACAGTCCAAGAGGCTGCTTCGCCTAACGGCAATATCACCCAGTGGCAAGAGTGGTGAGGGTAGAGGAACCCAGGCCCACACTATTCCACCAGGTTCCGACCCAGGGCCCTTCAAAACCAGATGCCCTGACACAGGATTCAGGTCCAAATATCCCCAAGCACGTTCCCTGGGTCGCTTCCTACCCTCATCCCAGTCCCTCCAGAGTTAGACATGGGTTCCCTCTGCTCTGTCTCCAACAGCTCCTCCACTGGTAACAGCAAGTCATCCCCTTTGGTTCCTGTAATCAACTGACTTCCTGCAGCTCAGGTAGGCCCCAGGGGCTTGGAGTCTCAGCGACTTCCTGGCAGGAGGCTTTTGCACATAGCCACTCTCCTCCTCAGTCAGCCCCAGGCTGGGCTGAGCTGCTCCCTTTTGAATGCTCCTTCCACTGGGACCCAGGTCCAACAAGGGCAAGGAGGCGTGACTAAAAATAGAGCATGCTAAAAATAGAGTGTAGCCCTGACAGCATGAGCGGTGGGAGAGGCCAGCCACCATGAGTATGTGCCTAGCACCTCACACGGGTGCATATTGTGCCGGTTAGCCCATCTTGCTGCTCACACAACTGCAGCTATACTCTTACTTTTTTAGCTTGATCAGAGCTAACACAGGTATGTCTCCCCAGGCTGGAACATACACCTCTAGCTCAAAGTTTAGACATATCCTTATAGTCATAGGGGGGTGCTGTAGAGACGGGGCTCAAGGTTGGGATCTGAACTCTGATCCAAATTATACTTTTATTGTATCACTGGACCATCGCTAGTCCTTCGTGACTGCTTATCTAGAATGTTATTCTTTAATATTAAAGGCCAAAATCTGAAAACTTGGATACCTAAAGCTACATAGCTAGGACCATATTTAGATACTTTAAGTGATCTGATTTTCAGAGGTGGTTGAGTACCTTCAACTTAGACACCTACGTTTGAAAATGTTGGCTTAAAATCTTTGTAGAGTGCGGCACAGAAAAGAATCAAGGAAATACAACTTCCAGTACTGTCGTCACATAAATAAACATCTTTTAGCCATCATTGGTGTATGTAGATGGCAGTTACAACACATGCAAAAAGCCATTTAGTTTTTGAAATGAATATCGAATATCTGTTCACAAATAATATTTATTCTTATTAAAAAAAACTTTTTACAAATTCTGGCTTTGTTGACAAGTCAAATACGAGTTTAGTGGTCTCATACTTTTTGAGCATCTCACAAAACCACCATGTGAGTTGACATGGTGGGCATTCCCAGTTCAAGGGGAACGCAAAAGAGTTGTGGGTCAAAACTGAAGTACGTTTGGCATGAATATGTGTGAGGAGTAGCACAGAACCCCTGCCTGCACTGTATCTGACTGAAGCCAATGCCCATTAGCATGAGCATAATACTCACTCATGCATCTTAAAAAAATGATTAAGATAAAAAAAGAGAAACCTCAAATTAAAAAGGCCATTGATACCTGATCAGTCCTGCAACATGGAACATTCATTAATTATACATTACTATAAGACTATGTTACATTTATGTAAAAATGTCTACATTGAACAACCGCCATTGCACATTAATTTTAATAAACTAGCCATGCAATTTTCTGAGTTCACGTAGCGGTGAAGAATTCAGAAGGCAATGTAGAATGCATACAAATGCACTGCTAGCCATTTAAGATCCTTTTTTTAAGATTTCTTACTCAGCAGAGAAGAGGATAATAGTTAAGATGCACAGTTTGACAACTCTGAACGTAATATCAAAGGATGAAACAAACAAAAATATATGCTGTGATATTATTGGTCAACACATGGAGTCTTTTGAATATAAACTATGTGCAAAATAACTAGATCTGGCTGGATTGGCCTTTGAAAGTTTAGACAATCCAGTATGCCATTTCTTCTAAAGGACTGTACTATTACTATTTTTTATAGTAGGTATGATAATAATTACAAAAGATGGCATATCCATGGTATGGCTGGTGGAGTGTAATCACATAAAAATAGGGCGTCTATATATATTACTGTAAATACATTATAATAGTATAACACATTCTACTTATGAATAACTTTTCATGCAAGGAACCCAAACCAGTTTACGAACAAATGGTCTAATTCTGAGAGGTGCTGAGCTAATGGAACATACAGGAAGTCCAAAGAAACTGAAGGTGCTCCGCATTATGCAGGATCAGTGCATAAGAACTTAGTCAATTAAAATAATTGGAGTTTTGATCAAGTGTGGACAGTAAAATTTGGTACCGTTAATCAACATCAGCACAAATGATATTTTACAAATATCAAACACTAAGCTTTTTTAAAAAGAGAAAAATTGAATTTAGTTCAAATGACTGAAATGGTCAGATTTGTCTATAATGAATATCTTAGTGCTTTGCTTCATGCCGGTTGCCTTATTGCTATACATACACATAACGATTAATAATGCAGCCCACAAGCAGTGAGATGTTTCTTTGGGGAAGGACACAAATACATATAGAATTCAAAGTTACTGCTCTAGGCCCCGATCCAGCAAAGCACTTAAGCATCTGAATAGTCCCCTTGACTTCAATGGTCAGTATGCCCTCTTGACTCCAATGGGACTAGTCACATGCTTAAAGTTAAGCATATGCCTAAATGCTATGCTAGATCACCGCCCTAAGTAGCTCACAGAAAGTGATGCACAAACAAGAGGCTCTTTTGCTGTGGTCAGAATAGGAAACTGGGAGTTAGGATTCCTGGGTAAATCAGAGCAACGTTTTTCAGATAAAACTTTTTTGGGGGGTGAAAAATGCAAATTCAGTGACACTGAAATATTTCATAAATGTACATTGATTTTGCCAAATTGTTTCTATTAGAAAACAAAACAAAATCAGAAAAAAGTTGAAATGCTTAATTTTGACATTTTTGAAATGAAACGTTTTGCCTTTGTGGTTTGAAATGATGTTACATTTCAATTTTTAAAAAACTTTTAAAAAATGATCAAAATTGAAACAAAACATTTCTATTTAGGCAAAACAAATCATTTTGCTTGGCCCCAAATGATTATTTTTGCTTTTCTAAATTGCCAAAAAAAAAAAAAAAAAATCCATCATTGGCTCAGCTCTACTTCTGGGTTCTATTTCTGACTCTGCTCTCCAGAGGTGTAAGGGTAGGCCTATGACTCTCCTCCCCTGCCTGAGCACCTTGGCAGAGTCAGCCTGAATCTGCCCCTTAAACATCTCACCAATTTTAGCCATTTTTGGAAACTATATTACCATTAACCTAATCTATTCTTAGCCCAACGGCTAAGATGTTGTTAATGGCAAATATTTTGGATTCCTAATAAACAGATATACATATATGACAAAATGCCTCCGTGCCAAGTAGATGCTGTAACATACAATAGATTTCTTCAGTAAAGTAACAGAGAAATACACAGAACTTTTAATGACATCAAACAAGCTCTATTTAATAGTTAAAAATTGGCTGAATTCTAAGTGAGATTATGAGTTAAAATAAGATATACAGAGAGACAAATAGATTTAGAATATTACAAAGTGGATTAAAAATGAACAACCAACATGGGGAGAGAAAGAAACAGGGCTTTAAAAAAAGTCTTTAATAAGCAATATTATCCAAACACCTGAGCATGAATTTTTGTCCTGGCACTCTTTACCCTAATGAGAGAACAGGAACAAGACTTGGTGCCAGCTCCTACTTCCAGCAAAGGGCATAGTAAAACATTCAGTGGCTTAAATGGTAGCAGGATCAGACCCTGTGCTTCAAAGCACAGCACTATCAGGATAGCTGAGGTTTAATTTTTATGTATGGTATATCAGAGAGTTTTCAACAGGATGAAAGACTCTTTTTAAATATTTCATGTAGAGAATATACAATGGCAAAGAATATAGTTAAGTAAATAAATAATGTTCTGCTTCAGTTTCCTGGGATGCACTTATCCCCTTTATGACTCTTGATACTTTCTGCAGTGCATTTCCTTGCTTTCAGACTTCTCTTACCTCACTCATACTTAAAGAATTTTCTAAGATTACAGACGTCGATCTGTTCATCTCTTGTCTAGTCTCCTTTAACAGTTTAAGATAAATCCTATCTGAACCAGGTTTAAAATCTTCATCCTGATTATCACCTCTGTTACTGGCTGTGTAGAAATCCAGGTTAGTGAGTATACAACTGCCATCTGATGGTATTTGGTTATTGTCCTGCCTTGAAAGTATATTTAATGCTGTATCTGTGATACTGTTATTTATATCAGTAAATTCATCCTTCCTCATTCCACTCACTATTTTCTATACAATTAATGGGGGCATTTTTAGCACATTTTACTTCTTCAAGAAGTAATCAGAAAACGGTAGTTGCAATGGGATGGGTAAACAAAAGGCACTTTACTTCACAGATGATATCTTACTTCTCTTGACTGGTGTTAGTTTACACAGAGAAAAGCGATCAATTAATTTTCAAAATTCTCTGTGTATAAAGTAAATTAACAAAAAAACTGAAGTACTTCCCTTGTCCAAATCTGCCCTCATACTTTACTACATAAATTAAATTCCATTGGCTGCCAAAGTCATGAAGCACTTGGGCAAATTGTTCAACAGAGGATTGGAAACTATGCTATGAGACATTATCAATCTGGGAATCCAGTTACTGAAAGCTTGCTTCATGAACTGGAGCTAATTGATGCTCTCATTGTAGGGTTGAACCCGAACCATGAAAATGATAGTAGTTCCACAGATAAATTAATTTTTAGTATGCTGCCACTTAAAATTCCACCCAGTCACTTTAAAAGGATTCAGCACATGATTCAAATCCTTCTATGGTAAGGGAAAAGACCAAAAATTAAAACAGAAAAATTAGCTGCTCATAAAAACAAAAGGTGACATAAGGCTTCCAGATAGAGAATTATATTATATTGCAACCTATTTTTCACAACTGCCTCTTTCTTTTACCTACTGAGCCACTTCTTACTTGGATACATGTAGAAGCTCTAGAAATGGCATCTTTGCCAGTTCAATCCTGCATAGTTGCTCCAGTGAAAAGGTTCAGTATCCTAATATTAAAGTATAATAAGGAAGTTTGGATAAGGGAGACCATTTTTTTTTAATCAAAATTATGTAACCATACTGCCATCTGGAACAATGCTAAAATAAAAAACAAGAGCATGTTCCTTTACCTGGAAGAATAGGAAAAAGATTGTTTCCATAGGAAATTTGTATCTGAAGTGTTTAAAACCATTTTGCAAAAATGTATAGGTAGTTTGCAACTTGGGAAGTGATCAACAATTGAAATTCCATGTAACTTTAGTTTATTTGCATTCCTATTAAATATATTTGACTATGAAACAAGACCTGCTAGTAACTCTTTATTGGACTGTTATCAGCTGAGTCATATTATATTTGTAATATTTATTACAGGAGTTTTCCTCAGTACATGAGAGTACAAAGGGTAAAATTTTCAAAAGTGCCCAAGGCCCAGATCCTCAAAGGTATTTTGGTCCCGAACTCCTATTAAAATCAATAGGAATTAGGCACCTAAATACATTTGAGGATATGGGCCTACATCCCATTTTCAAAAGTGCTTATTTCACTTAGAAGCCTAGGTGCCATAGACTTTCAATTGGACTTAACAAATTTGATCTTACCTCACTCATATCCATTCGGAAAGCTGCAGCAAAGATAATTTTCCTAGCTGTCGCTTTGAGCACTGTCATTTCTCTTTTTGCATCCTTCCACTGGTTCCTTCTTCTCTAGCGCATCAAATGTAAACTGCTTCTCTTCTCTTCCAAGGCCCTTCACAGTCTATCCCTACCGTACCTATCAACTCTCATCTACTAATCAAATGTTGACTCCTGCCTCCCATTAGCCAATGAAACCAGCCTCTAGCTTCCACTTGTTACATTTTCAAACAAGAGCCTCAGTGCTTTCTCTCATGCTGCTCCTCATGCTAGGTAGGAGCTCCTCATAAACATCCGAAAAGCTACCTCATTTAATCATGGATTTCTACATAAAAGTGCATTCTTGTGGGTTGTTATAACCTTAATACATATTCTTCACAACTCAGAGATAGATGTAGGTTTCATTTTTAGAAGGTACACACTATACATTTTAAAGTGATTTATTTTGAAAACTTTTCAGATTAGTTTTACAGCTAATCAGAAAATGAATGACTGTTTAGTTATTTCCTTTACCAAAGGTAATTGAAGCAGATATTTATGAAGTCACTGGGAGGTGAACTATCTCCAATTCAACAGGTTAATCATTAATATTTGGAGGATTTTCTTGCCATGCTGTATTATGAGGAGAACATCACCAGACAGACATTTAAATTGTTTTATTTAACTAAAACAACAACATTATGTATTCTGGATTTTTTTCTTCAACAGCAAACATATAATATTTTAACAAAACAAGCATATGAATTTTTGAATTTAGTTAAACATTCAAGTTTTTTAAAACCAGGTTTGTTTTTGTTAAAATTCTTTTTAACTAAAATAGTTAAATATTTAAAAAAAAATTAAATCGACTATGTCAGCCAGGTCAACATGACAAACTTAAAATATTGGCTTCTGCAGCTAACTCAGTCATCTTCACCTTCATTTTCCTGTTTGTTCATAATCTGGAAAAGGAAAACAAGCTTTCCTGCTTTTTCAGGTCCCAAATGATTTTTCAATTTGGAATGAATTAGTCCAAAGGAAGAAAATATTCTTTCTACACCGGCAGAAGAAGCTACTGCTGTTAAAAGTGAGATTATCACTTCAACAGTCTCTGAATCCAAGTGATTAAGTGACTTCCACCAGTTCACTGGTGTGACTCTCTTTAAAACATCATCAGCAAACATATATTTCTTGAATGGTTCTTATTCCCAAACTGGGTCTAGCGAGAGAATAGTATGGTAGATCTCAAATCAATGAAGGCTACACTTAGGCTAGGTCTACACTACAGCGGACTTCCGACCTAAGATACGCAACTTCAGCTACGTGAATACCGTAGCTGAAGTTGCGTATTTTAGGTCGGCTTACCTGGCGGTGAGGACGCGGGAAAGTCGACCGCTGCCGCCGACTCCGCTACCGCCTCTTGTCGAGGTGGAGTTCCGGAGTCGACGGTAGAACCATCAGGGATCGATTTTACCGCGTCCTCACGAGACGCGGTAAGTCGATCCCCGATAAACCGATTGCTACCCGCCGGATCGGCGGGTAGTGAAGACGTAGCCTTAGAAAGACCTCAAGACTTCTGGAATATGCTGCTCAAACAGTTTCACTTTTGTTTCTACTGCCTGTCCCTCCCTTCTCACATTTGTCTCCAGACTTCTCCTCCTTGTCCAGATCTATTCCGCCCCCAACATTCTTCTATTCATTGACCTTTTTAAAACTTTGCACTTTTAGAGAGAGGTAAGGGATTGACTCTGTACACAAATTTGCAGCGGGACAATAGGGTTGAGATCTGTTATTTTTCACCTCTATATATAATTTATTTATTTATTTAAAAACATTTTTGCTGTTAACAAGCATGTTATCTCTGGAGACACAAATCCACAGTTTTGAGAAGTGCAAAACTAAGCATCTCTGATGGTATCTTCTAGACTGAGCACTGAGTCCCATTGGGTAGATAGAAAGATTAACCTAAATAATCTATACAGAAGCCCCTGGAACCCCGTAAGACTGGGTCTCCTAATTCATGAACGATTGGAACTCATTTACAAAATTTTCTTAAACATTACATGAATATATTGTCTCATACTATAGAATTAGAATTTATAATCCCTATTCCATGATGAGATATCTTAGAGCTATAATGTATCTTAATTAAAACTATCTCTAGATAGGTTTTTTCCTCAAAAAGCATTTTATCAAAAAATTCGATTTAAATAAAAAAAATCCAATTTTGATTTTTTTAAAAAGATCATTGATTTTTATCCACCCTGCCTACAAGGCTGACTAGCCATCTCCGCAACCAGTTTAAGGAGAGCTGTGTGTTTTAAGTTTTCAGACAAGGCTTTGTCAGATGAAAAGTCAGAATGATATTAGTTTATCACCACCTAGCTGAATCTTTGAATGCACTGGGATCAGTCTTTAAAAGGCCAGATTGTTCACTACAAGGATTTTAGGATAAGAGTTTTTATTTAAGAGACAGTTAGACGCTGTCATGATTTTAAAAAATAAATCAGTGTAGCTGATGTGTAAATCAGCATAGGTCCATTGACTTTAATGGAACATTACACTAGCTGAGAAGCTGGTCCAATATCTTTAAATAAACCTCAAGTATTTCTGATGAAAACACCTTGGTGTATAAAAACTTGAATAATACCTTTTCATTATTTATACAGTGTGCTTATTTTTTGCACTTCACTTTCTAATTCTCATTCCTAGCACAATACTGATAAGTTTGGGGTTCCAAAATTGCAATATAATTAAAAACAAAACAAAACAACCTTTACACTGAAATTTTAAAATATCATTAAATCCTTTCTATTTATATTAGGTTTTTTAAGCACTCCTGCTCCTTTTTAGCAAAATGTAAATTTTGGCCTAACTTACTTGAAAGCTTCCAAAATCTAGAAGAGCTATGATTAACAACCTATCTATTCATGTTTCAGAGTAGCAACCGTGTTAGTCTGTATCTGCAAAAAGAACAGGAGTACTTGTGGCACTTTAGAGACTAACACATTTATTAGAGCATAAGCTTTTGTGGGCTACAGCCCACTTCTTCGGATGCATATCTATCTATTCATGTATTTAAATGTATTTAACTACATTTATTTTTCAGCTTTGTTAGTCAGGATTTATACTTTCAATTTTGCTTAGTACATTTGCCTTCATTCTTCACCGTAGGGTTGTTTCACTGACCTTCTGCTTTTATTTCCAGGTACAATATTAATATTCTGGCAGTCTGACTCCACTATCTGTAGTTATTTAAATGTTTTGTTCACTAGTGAAGACTGTAGTGTTCACTTAACATGGAACAAGAGTGGCACCCAGTGGCCAGACCAGACACCTCTGGCATGTATTCACAGTTTTTCCATTCTGCATCTTAGAATTTTTCTGGGATGCTGAAGATAGCAGCTTAAGCTCACAGAATCATTTTTCCTGTACTGCACTTGGCATTAAAAAGGCATAGAGCAATTGTAGCTAAAAAGTTCACTGTCTGTACTCTTCTACTGCCATAAAAATCTCTTTCTAGAGAGTTCTCTTAAAGTGGACCATGAGTAACTGCTAGGTTCAAACACCCCAAACTGCTTAACACTTTTATACCCTCAGGGCCAGATTGTGACTGGCTGTTGCACAGATGTGCAGAAAGAGGGGGAGTGCAAGGAGCCCCCGCCCCAACTTTTCACATCCCACTTTAAGGTCAGATATAATCTCAGTCCATACACTTAGGGGAATGCAATGACTTCTTCATCCATACACCGTATGGATACACATCACCCCAAAGCAGGTTGGGAGAATGCAGGGCCTGGATCTCGACCCTCATCCACACTGGCCCGCAGAACAGTCCTGACACACTCAAAGGAGCAGGCTACACATCCCAAAGGAACCTTGGGACACAATCCTTTCTAGAGTTTTCTCTATGGTGGTACTAGAGTTTCCAGGTGTCTGGTTTTCCACTGGAACGTCCAGTCCAAAAGGGAAACTGACAGCGACTGCTCAGCACAGCTGACTGGACGCTAAAAGTCTGGTTACCCGCAGTAACTGGCCTCGGCCACTGGAGGCGGGAAGAGCAGCAGTTGCTGCTGGAGCCTGGAGGAGCGGCTCTGCTTAGCAGCTGCTGCTCTTCCCGCCCCCAGCATGACGGAGAGAACTGGCTGGCTCCACTGGCGCCGGAACCAGGGAGGTCCTGGGGGGGCCTGGCCTGGCCTGTCTGCTTTTCCCAGGGGCAGACCCCACCCCCACCTCTCCTCTTCCCCCCGTGCCCCGGCCCCCGCCCCGGCCAGGCCAGCATGGAGCCTGGCCGGGGAGCCTAGGCAGTTGTGGGAGCGGCGCAGACCCTCCACCTGCCTGCAGTGTGGGGGGGCTGAGAGCAGCCCCCAGCCCATGTCCCTGGCCCCTGGGCTCCCTGCCTAGCCCAGGGCAGGTGGAGGGTCCGCGACTCCGCGCCAGCTCACCAGAGGTGCCCGCACAACTCTCCCCAACCCGGCTCCAGCCGGAGGGGGGACCCTCGGAGCCACAGCCTGGCCATGGTAAGAGCTGCACAGACAGGGGAGCCGCAGACCCTCCGCCTGCTCTGGGCAGGGTTCCGGGGTGGAGGTGGGGGCGGGGACATGGGCAGGGGCTGCTTTTGGTGGGGATTTTTCAAGAGCAAAGCATGCCGCCAAACCAACCTAATTTCTTTCTTTGACGGGGTTACTGGCCTAGTGGATACGTGAGAAGCAGTAGACATGCTATAACATGATTTCAGTAAGGCTTTTACACAGTCCCACATGATATTCTCATGAGTAAACTAAGGAAATGTGGTTGAGATGAAATTACTATAAGATAAGTGCACAGCTAATTGAAAGACAGTACTCATAGAATAGTTATTAATGGTTCACTGTCAAAGTGGAGGAATGTATCTAGTCAGAATCCACATGGGTCTTTCCTGGATCCGGTAGTTGATATTTTCATTAATCACTTGGATAATGGAGAGAATATGCCTATAAAATTTGCAGATGACACAAGGCTGGTTGCTAGCACTTTGGAGGACAGGATTAGAATTCAAAATGATCTTAACAAATTGGAGAATTGGTCTGAAATCAACAAGATGAAATTCAGTAAAGACAAAGTACTACAATTAGGAAGGAAAAATCAAGTGTACAAACACAAAATGAGGAATCACTAGCTAGACTATAGTACTGCTGAATAGCATTTGGGGATTATAATGAATCCAAATTGCATATGAGTCAACAATGTGATGCAGCTACAAAAAAGGCTATCATCATTCTGGGGTATATTAACCGAAATGTCCTATGTAAGACACAGGAGATAATTGTCTAATTGTCCCCCTCTACTTGGCACTGGTGAGGTTGCAGTTGGAGTACCGTGTCCAGTTCTGGGCATCCCACTTTAAGAAAACTGTGGACAAACTGGAGAGAGTCTAGAGGAGAGCAACAAAAATTATAAAAGTTTTAGAAACCTGACCTATGAGGAAGGGTTAAAAACACTGGACATGTTTAGTCCTGAGAAAAGAAGACTGAGGGGGGACCTGATAACAGTCTTCAGATATGTTAAGTGCTGTTACAAAAAGGATGGTTATCAATTGTTCTCTATGTCCACTGAAAGTACAACAAGAAGTAGTGGGCTTAATCTGCAGCAAGGGAGTGTGACGGGTTGGATCACAGAAACCTAGGGTGACCAGATGACAAAGATTAAATATCAGGATGCCGGGGGGCGGAGCCAAAAAAAAAAAAGCCGGAGCACTCCCCCAACCACCCCCCTCTCCCCGCCACCAGGCGGCAGTGGCACAACCCCATCTCCATCCAACTCTCGGCTTCGACCCCCGATACACCCCCAGATCCCCCATCCCCTCGCTCCTGGGCCCAGCCTGGGCTCCGAGCCACACTCCGGGCCCCTCCTGCAGCTCCCGGGCTTCGTCGCCCTGGCCCCGCAGCAGAGGCTGCTCCGCTCCACCCCGCCTGGGACACTCGCCCCCGCAGCTCCGGGCAGCCCCTCTCCGGCCGCGGGGAACTCGGGAACCGACCTGGGCAGGGGGCAAACCAGGCAGCTGGGCCCGGCCCCTCCCGGCAGGAGCATGTCCCTCCCATGCATGTCTCCGCCCCCCGCCCGGGCCCTGCCCACTCCGCACTGCCCCCGGACCCACCGCGCTGCCCCAGGGGCTGTAGGTCTGGAGCAGCCTCCACGCTGTGCTCCTGGCCCTGGCCGTGGCCCGTATGCAAGCCTGGGAGGGAGGAGGAATGCTGCGTGGTTGGGGAAGAGATGGGGCCAGGGCGGGGATTTGGGGAGGGATCCAATGGGGCAGTGAGGGGGTGGGGCTGGGGGCGGGGCCAGGGCGGAGATTTGGGGAGGAATCCAATGGGGGAAGGAGGGGGTGGAGTCGGGGCAGGGGGGCGAGAGCCCCTCTGGGCTCCGCCTGTGAGCCGGAGCGGAGGGCAAAATTGCTTGTTTGTCCAGTGTCCCGACCGATGTTCCCGACACGGGACAAACAAGCAAATATTGGGACAGTCCCGATAAAATCGGGATGTCTGGTCACCCTAAAGAAACCCCCTTGGGAGCTGCCAGTGCCACCTGATGTGCCAAGACTACTTCTATTCCTGTTTCCCCTGTCAGCTCAGGACTCCAGCACCCTGTCTTGCTGAGCCAGACACTCGTGTCTGCTCCAACACAGACCCAGGGTCTGAATTACTTGCCCCAAAGCTGCAGGTTTGCATGAAAACAGCTCACAGAAGTGTGCTTGTCTTTAACACTCAGATGCCCAACTCCCAATGGGGTCTAAACCCAAATAAATCTGTTTTACTCTGTATAAAGCTTATGCAGGGTAAACTCATAAATTGTTCGCCCTCTATAACACTGATAGAGAGATATGCACAGTTGCTTGCTCCCCCAGGTATTAATACATACTCTGAGTTAATTAATAAGTAAAAAGTGATTTTATTAAATACAGAAAGTAGGATTTAAGTGGTTCCAAGTAGTAACAGACAGAACAAAGTAAGTCACCAAGCAAAATAAAATAAAATGCGCAAATCTATGTCTAATCAAACTAAATACAGATAAGATCCTCACCAGTTCCAGAATGTTCCCTTTTACAGACTAATCTCCTTTTAGCCTGGGTCCAGCAATCACTC
This sequence comes from Terrapene triunguis, assembly GCF_002925995.2. Taxonomy (NCBI): domain Eukaryota; kingdom Metazoa; phylum Chordata; order Testudines; family Emydidae; genus Terrapene; species Terrapene triunguis. Next base: position 36,684,521 of record NW_020664436.1, read on the forward strand.
ACACCTCCTGTAGTTACTGTCCTTTGTTCCAGTTTCCTTCAAGTATCCTGGAGGGTGGAGAGGCTCCTTCTTTAGCCAGCTGAAGACAAAATGGAGAGGTCTCCCAGGGGTTTAAATAGACTTTCTCTTGTGGTTGGAGACCCCCTCCTCACCCTGTGTAGAATCCAGTCACAAAATGGAGATTTGGAATCACATGGGCAAGTCACATGCCCATGCATGACTCAGGACTTGCAGGTAGCAGCCATTACCCATATGCTACCTTGAAAGTCCTCAGGTAGACTTCTTATGTGGATTGGAGTCTTCCAAGCTCTTTTGTCTGTTAAGTGCTTCCTGATTGAGCACTTAATTTGCACATTCCTTTCCCAAGATGTGACCAAATGTTCTAACTAAGGCTACTTAGAAATCAAGCAATTATACAGCCAATGTTCATAACTTTGAACACACAAATGGTGCCTGCATACAACTAGGATGAACATAACCAGTAGATCATAACCTTTACATAGATATGTTACATGGCATATGTAGCAAAACCCTATTCCAGTTATATCATATATACATTTATAAGCACCCCCCCCATAAAGCGTTATGGGGTAGACCGTCACAGGGAAATTTAGGTTAGATATTAGGAAAAACTTTATAGCTATAAGGACAGTTAAGTACAGGAATAGGCTTCTACGAGAGGTTGTGGAAGCCCCATCATTGGAGGTTTTTAAAAGGAGGCTAAATAAACACCTGTCAGAATGGTATACTTGGTCCTGCCTCAGTACAGGAGGCTGGACTACTTCCAGCCCTACATTTCTATGATTCTATTGTTTTAAAGGATAATAGAAAACAACACCTGTCAGAACAAACAATAGATTAGAGACTTTGTGGTAAGGAAACTTTCAATAGGGTGGGAAATAAATTTTCTAGTTCTAACCTCATTTGGGTGTTTTGGGGTCACTTTGCAACACAAACTAGCCAGTTATAATCTGTCTTTTTATTTACCTTAAATTGGTGTAAATTAATTGTCACATGGATCTCTCTCTACTAGGCTGCAGACCACAAAACTCTAATGAGGATGGCATTTTCTTTAAGCCCATTTTCTAGAACAAGGTGAATATATTTAAAACCTACCAATAGTAATTCCAAGCAACACATTAGTTTTAAGGTCAGTGTGATTATATTTTCATTTTGAGATAATTCTTAAGTTGTAATTAAGTGAATGTCTATAAATATAGAACCACAATGTAAATAGTAAATATGCCATTTACTGAGCTCAAGAGAAATCTGTAGAAGGAAAATGTCATTAGAATTCATAAAAAGAGGAGCAAAAGAATGAACAATCTTATATCTTCTTGAGATTATAGACTACAACATGCCATGCTAACTATTCAAAATGCCACAGAGATCTCACCCTTTCAATGGAAACTCTTCACTGGATACCAATACAGTATTGATGGAGTGGCAGCTGCTGTTCCATAGCTAAGGTTGTACTTCTGGCCCTGATCCTGAGATTGCAGGCAGACCCCTCCCATTGCCCTGAAGCCAGTGGTGGTCCTGGTGGGCAAGGAGGTCATATCATATCAGGTCTATAAAATCATGACTGGTGTAGCGAAAGTAGATAAGGAAGTGTTGTTTACTACTTCTCATAACACGAGAACTAGGAGTCACCAAATGAAATTAATAGGCAGCAGGTTTAAAACAAATAAAAGGAAGTATTTTTTCACACAATGCACAGTCAACCTGTGGAACTCCTTGCCAGAGGATGTTGTGAAGGCCAAGACCATAACAGGGTTCAAAAAAGAACTAGATAAATTCATGGAGGATAGGTCCATCAATGGCTATTAGCCAGGATGGGCAGGAATGGTGTCCCTAGCGTCTGTTTGCCAGAAGCTGGGAATGAGCAACAGGGGATGGATCACTTGATGATTACCTGTTCTGTTCATTCCCTCTGGGGAACCTGTCACTGGCCACTGTTGGAAGACAGGATACTGGGCTAGATGGACCTTTGGTCTGACCTAGTAGGGCCATTCTTATGTTCTTATGTTCAGTAAGTTAGTCCTGGGGCTAAAGTGTACTTCCTTAGGTCCTTAGAAAGAGACCCCTGCTTCTGCATGCCTCAGGTGACTGCGGGGGAAGGAAAGTGCAGGAAAGAGCAGAATGAATGGGTGGGAGATCAAGGAGTTTCACGCCTTCCTGTAAACCTAGTGAAGTCTGCAGTTGGAGAGACCCTTCAGTGACTATTAAATAGATTCTAAGGCCCAAAGGGACCACTGTGATCATCTAGTCTGACCTCCTAACACAGGCCATAGAACTTCTTCAAAATAATTGCTGTTTGAACTACAGCACATCTTCTGTACACAAAAGCATCCAGCCTTGATTTAAAAATTGCCAGTGCTAGAGAACCCACCATGACACTTGGTTAAAAAAAAAAGCCTAATTACCCTCACTGTTAAAAAATGTGTGTTATTTCCATTAACCCTATAACCCACTGAGAGGGGAAACTGGAGCACAAAGAGAGGAAATGATTTGCCAGGTCACACAGCAAGCTGGGGCAACGACAAGAGGATGGATGATACAGTAGTTCGGGTGTGGGCCTGGGACCCAGGAGATTAGGAAACTCATTGTTGCCCTCCATTTCTTTGCTTCCCCTCATCCACTGAGCCTTAGGCTAATTCATCCAGAGCCATATGAACATTGGGGCCAGAGCCTTGGGCCTGGTCTACACATCGATTGCGTACTGGTATAATTATTTCAGGTAGGGGGTGATTTTTCTACCACAATAGTTAAATAGGTACAACCTCTAGTGTGGACACAGTTATACTGGTATAAAGGTGGTTTTATATTGGTGCAGCTTATTCCTCTTCCCTGCAGGAATAGCCACACTTGTATAAAGCACCTTTATAGTGCTATAACTGCATCCACGTTAGAGGACTTGTAACGCTTTAAGTATAGTGGTATAATTTTTGTTTGTAGAAAAGGCCTGGGATGGAGTGTATAAACTCTGCACAAGAACTGAAGAGGTTAAGGAGCAACTCTGGGCCCAGTCGACCCCGCTCAGACACACCTGCAAAGCATACTCCAGATAGAGGTAGAGCTTAAAAGGGAGCCAGACAGCACAGAAGGAGACTGACAAGGCAGGGTGAAGGACCTGCCCTGAGAACGCCTGAGGAAGGGTGCTACAAGAATCTTCTGGAAGGAAGGGCCTGCCTGCTGAGCCCAGAGGGACTGAAGGTTCAACTGGTACTTTTGCTCTTACTAATTTGTAACACAGTGCAAAGACTTTGACAAGAGAGAGGGCGGTAGGAAGTGGCCCAGGGAGGCAGACGTCAGGCTCTCCTGGGTGCTGGACATTTGGTAATCCCTACAGGGCCCTGAGCTGGAGCCTGGTGGAGTGGGATGGCCTAGGCTGCCCTACCAACCCCCCTTCATTAAGAACCCTCAACTTCTAGACTCCCCACAGGAGGCAAGGAATGAAAGGACCTTTTGAAACATCAGCTGGGCTCAGACACTTGTGGGGGTCAATAACTGAACCCCCATATCTTCCTAGGAAACCTGTCACACCAGGGAGAAAGAGGACTAAGTGGTAAACTGACCAAAGGGTCAAATCACCCCCAACAAAAGATAGACCGACACCAGGTGAGGAGGTGGTCCAGGGGCCTAACCACTAGGCGATGCCACCAGCAGACACCATCCATCACAAAGTCTAAGTGAACATTTGAGGTTGGTGTGGTGAGAAAAAAGCACATTTAGTGTTGGAACTATATATATATATATATGAATTTTATAATTAAAACAATAGTCTGAGGTGCACATTATCAATTAAAACAATGGTCTGAGGTGCACATTATCGATACTATACAGGCAAAGAAGAGAAGATGGTAAATCGGCATATCTATGAGGTGGAGTTTGGTTGTCTTGCTTGAGAAGTATTTGGTTCTTGTGCTGTAGAGCAAGCACAGGTGGGGGTAAAGAGCATAGGTGCCTCTTACTCCGCCATTAGGGTCATAGAGTCTAAGGCCAGAAAGGACCAGGATATCATCTAGTCTGACCTCCTGAACATCACAGGCAACTTACCCTACCCAATTTTTCCTGAATTAAGACCAGTCGTCTGGATTGGACTGGAATATTACAAATCTCAGGAGACTAAACTATTGTGTGCCACAGAGAGAGAAAAGGAGGGACCTAGGTGCACCAAAGCCCCTCCACCCCTGGCAGGGAAATGAATAAATGAGATATTCCCAGACAAACCTGGCAAGCGACCTGCATCCCCACACTGCAGAGGAAGGTGAGCCAATCTGATTTAGGGAAAATTCCTTCCTAATCCCAGATATGGTGATCAGTTAGACCAGGGGTGGGCAAACTATGGCCCAGGGACCACATCTGGCCCCTGAGCTCCCGCCGGGGAGCAGGATCCGGGGCTTGCCCTGCTCCATGCATGCTGTGGCTCCGCGCAGCTCCTGGAAGCAGCGGCCTGTCCCTCCTCTGGCTCGTACGCGTAGGGGCAGCCAGGGGGCTCCGTATGCTGCCTCCACCGCAAGCGCCAGCTCTGCAGCTCCCATTGGCCAGACGGGACAGCGTGCAGAGTCGCCTGGCCACGCCTCCGGATAGGAGCTGGAGCGGGGACATGCCGCTGCTTTCAGGAGCTGCTTGAGGTAAGTGCCACCCAGAGCCTGCACCCCTGACCCCCTCCTGCGCCCCATCCCCCTGCCCTAGCCCTGATCCCCCTCCTGCCCTCTGCACCCCTCGGTCCCAGCCCAGAGCACCCTTCTGCACCCACAACCCCTCATCCCCAGCTCCACCCCAGAGCCCGCACCCCCAGCTGGAACCATCACCCTCCCCGCCCCAGTCCGGAGCCTCCTCCCATACCCTGAACTCCTCATTTCTGGCCCCACCCCAGAGCCCTCACCCCCTCACGCACTCCAACCCCCAATATTGTGAGCATTCATGGCCCGCCATACAATTTCCATACCCAGATGTGGTCCTCGGGCCAAAAACTTTGCCCATCCCTGAGTTAGACCCTGACCATGTGATCAAGATCCACCAGCCAAGCACCTGAGAAAATTGCAGAGAATTTACATTTTTAAAAACCCAACATGACATCACATTTATTAACAGCTTAACTTAAAACAATTAAAGAAAAACACACTAATTATTTCCCCATTAAACCCTTCCTGTTGTTTTGTAAAATAGCAAATATCATTTGCTATTCTACATTTTCATCAACATGTGGAACTTGCTCTTTCTACATTTATCATGTTTTAGCATTTTAAAATATGTCAGGCCAAATCTTGTAGTTTTTACTCAGCCAAAATTCCCATATCTTGGCTGAGTAAGAACTGAAGGATTTTAAAGAGACACTTAAAAATATATACAGTACAATAGAACATATAAAGGACAAACATTGGCCAGCTCCTTTTCCTATTGACATCAATTGCAAAAGTCAGATTCTCCTTTATGAGAGCATGATTGGGCCCGTATGCAGTATACTGAAAATACATTTCACTGTAAAATTCCAAGATTATCATTCTGTTTCACTCTGTAGCCTAGAATGTCCGTAGAGTCAGCGTGAAGCGACTGGAAACAGCTACAAGCATGGATGAGGGCTCCTTTTGTTCAGAATATCACCAGGTGCAACCTTTATTGGGTTCCGGGGTCTATCATCACCAGTTTTTAAGGTCTCAGCCATTTTGACTTTATGAATAATACCTGTGCAGTATACTGCTACAGTATGTCATGCAAAGAATCCTAGGTAGGTAACGCAACCAATCATCACCCTTACTCTATAGCTAATTTGCATGCAACAATTTCATTGGTTGTGTGAGGGAGACTGCATGGATGGTGAATTAGTTGGTCCAGCTACCACACCCCTTCAACAGGTTTAGCTACTAGTTTTAGATAAAACTTAGCTGGTTGTAGCGGGGTGATTACCCCGCTCCTGCCCTGAAGGGCTTAAAACAGCCCTGGGGGAAGGTTGTGGCTGACAGCTGCTAAGCTGGGCTGATTGGGAAGCAGCTGCAGCTGGGCCACACCCCATCAGGCCTCAGCTGGCCCTATATAAAAAGGCTGTGAGCCAGAGGCCAAGCAGTCTTTCTCTGCCTTCAGAGGGAGAAGGGCCTGGTTGCAGTGAGCTGGAGACAGGCAGAGGAGCTCCAGCCTAGAAAGCCTTAGGCTGTGGCCTAGCATTGGGTCAACAGGTACTGGGGGTTGCAGAGGCAGCAGGTCCAAACCCAACCTTGCCAGTGATGAGTAGGCTGATACTGTAGTCTGCCCCAGTGAATGGGGGCTAGATGGAGACTGGCAGTAGCCATATACTGAGGTGAGGTGGGGATAGTGGGGGGGGGGTTCCCTGGGGAGGGGAGACCCCAGGGAGTACTGAGGGGTGTACTGCCAAGGGGCAGCACCCCAGATAAAAGGGCACTGGGGTCTGGGTGGGATATGGGGTCTGGAGGACAGGTGGACCACTGGCCTGCAGGGGGCGCTCCAACGCTGAATTGAGCTAATTCCCGGAGACAACCAGTAGGAGGTGCTGCAGGGGTGAGTCTGCTCCTCTACACTGGTTTATAAGTAAAACCATTCTCTTCTATCTGCCAGCCCTGCCAAGATGGAATATGAAAGTCAAACTGCATTCTATCTGGCCCATATAATCAGATTCTCCAGGCTGAGTTGTTGCACAGGTCTGAGGGCAATCCACTGATTTCAGAGAGGTTTAAATAGGTATAACCATCTTGAGTTGGGACCTGCAGTTAAATCTTATGGAAAAATACTAATAATACACAGGCCAGAACAGAATCTAGCTCAGTCCTTCTAGATTACCAACAGATGTAAAGTAGTAAAAACTTCTGAGTTGTCAGCTATGAGTCTGGGATCAAATATGTTGTGAAAAGGGCTACCATTTTTGCAGTCACTCTTTTGAAGTAGAATGGCACTCTGAATTACAGCAATTGACGAATCTAGGGACTTTTGGCTACTAGGATAATGTAAAGTATTGTACGTGCTCCCAATGAATCAACAATTATTGAACTGTTTTAGAGGGGAATCGTAAACAAAACATGCAGGGACTTTATATACTCTAGAGCAGTGATGGGCAATCTGTGGCCCACGGGCCGCACGTAGCCCATCAGGGTAATCCTTTGGCGGGCCACGAAACAGTTTGTTTATGCTGACCGTCTGCAGGCACGGCCGCCCACAGATCCCAGTGGCCGTGGTTCACCATTCCCGGCCAATGGGAGCTGCGGGAAGTGGTGGCTGGCCAGCCTGTGCCACTTCCTGCAGCTCCCATTGGCCGGGAACAGTGAACCGCGGCCACTGCAAGCTGCAGGCAGCCGTGCCTGCGGAAGGTCAGTGTACTGTCCTGCACCCCACCAGACAAACCGAGGTAAATGTACAACTTGCCCTGTCTGCACTAGGATTTTACAATATTAGCTATCGCATAGTAAAAACTCACTTGTGTTCCTGGTTTTGCCAGAGGATGTTGTGAAGGCCAAGATGATAACAGAGTTCAAAAAAGCACTAGATAAATTCATGGAGGATAGGTCCATCAATGGCTATTAGCCAGGATGGGCAGCGATGGTGTCCCTAGACTCTGTTTGCCAGAAGCTGGGAATGGGTGACAGGGGATGGATCACTTGATGATTACCTGCTCTGTTCATTCCCTCTGGGGCACCTAGCATTAGCCACTGTCAAAAGACAGGATACTGGGCTAGATGGACCTTTGGTCTGACCCAGTATGGCCGTTCTTATGTTATATGGGAGAAGCCTTGACTCTAACTCAACTAGTTTATAATATGCTAATGTGTCTATCATATTGCTGTGTCTTCACTTGAGCTTTAGAAGGTCTTAATTAGAAAGAGGATGTGATCTAACTTCTAGTTTAGACAAAGCCTATGTGTGAATAACCTAAAGAGGGGGAAAGTAGCCTAACATTTTAAAATAGTTTCAGTTAATTTAGAAGTTGTTTCACCAACTGTTAAATCAACCAAAAGTAGTGTGTTTATTTTATTTAATTTATTTATTTATATATATATATATATATATATATATATATATATATATATATATAT
>NW_020664436.1:36692575-36732151 GCF_002925995.2 Terrapene triunguis
ATATATATATATATATATATATATATATATATATATATATATATATACACACATTACCTTAAAACAACTGTGAAATGGTCTGGTTTTCCATTTGATTGTTAATTAATCTTATTGCATTTGAAATATTTTTAATGACTTAGTCATTCCAGTTAGATATGGACAGTAAAAAAGTTTACATTCGTGTACTTTTAAATTTTCCTTTAAATATGCTATTTCAATCAGTGGCTGTGAATACCTCTGCTGATTCCATGACCTTTTACGTAACTGATGCTTATCTGTTTTTTAATACAAAGTACATGGGTTTGAGCCAGGACAAATCCCATTGACTTCAAGCAGAGCCTTATTCCTTATACAGGTACTTTAACAAGTTACTGGGATCTACTGATTTGTTATTGTAGTATTGTGAATTTGTTATTGATGCTTAGGGTGACCAGATGTCCCGATTTTATAGGGACAGTCCCGATTTTTGGGTCTTTTTCTTATATGGGCTCCTATTACTCCTCCCCCTCCCCCCCACCACCTGTCCCGATTTTTCACATTTGCTGATTTGCTGTCTGGTCACCCTATTGATGCTAGCGGCTTTTTTCAGTGAATGCTACCGAGAGCCCCCCTCAATGATTTCCCGATTGAGGGTTACTTACTGGAAACATTAGGTTACATTAAATGTAAGCTTGACATTAATAAAACACCACACATCCTTCTATGAACTTTACTTTTCCACCTGCAACTACCAATATGCACTTCACTTCTCCAGGGCATCGAGATCTTCAAAACCCCCACTCAGCTGCTGCCTAACTCTCTAAGTGCCCAAATTCCCTGGGTGCCTAAGTTCCTGCAAGTAAGCATGCATAACACTGTACACATCTGATGCCATCATGCTGCTCGATACCCTGTCTCATGCCTAAGCCCTAGCACGATGCTCAAATTAGACATTCCCATACCCATCTTGCACATGTGGCCCAGTCAGTAGGTGTTTCCAGAGCACACCAAAGCCCACGTGTCTATCGGGGGACCAGACTAGGAATTTTAGGGTGACTGCATGGGAATGTGTGAATACCAGTAGCCAGGAGTTAGGTTACTCACCTGGAATGTGGGAGACCTGATTTCAAATCCCCACTCTGCTTGATGTGTAGCAGGATCTCCCATATTCCAGGTGATTGCCCAAACCACTGAGCTATGATATTTTCTGAACTAGGTCGCTTTCAATCTCTCCTTTTGAAACTGTTCCCCTCAATTTGCAGGCTTTCTAGTGATTCCATTTGTAGGTGCTCAATTCTTGATTTAGATTGTATAGGGAGCCTGAGCACCAAACATGGGGCTGAGGACTCCACTGAGTGACAGAACACCTAAACACTAGGCATAGCAATGCTGAGCATTGCAATGCCTTTGTCCTATTGTGGGTCTGGCCCCTTGTGTTTTGCACCCCCTAACTTCTTACAGTTTTATGCCCCAGTTATGTTGTTAGCTCTACATGGCTGGACCCTGCTGCCTAGTGAGGTTTAGAATTGCCACCCATCCGTTTTTTACCTAGACAGTCTGGGTTTCAGCTTGTGAGTCACAGTGCCATTGGACAAGCCCAGATGTCTGGTTTTTGGATGGGGGTGGTGGTGGGGGGCAGATAGAGCAGGGGAATGTCCTGAGAGGGGGGTGGGGCCTCCAGGGAAGAGGTAGCGCAAATGGCAGACCCTTGAGGGAAGAGGCAGACCAGGGGGCGGAGCCTCAGAGGTCCAGTTACCAGCCATCAGTAAGGTGGCAACCCTAGTGAGGCTCTGTGCAGGAACCAGTCCCTTGCGCGTGGCTCCAACTGCAGGGCGGCAGCGGGCCTCACGTGCAAGCAGAAGCAGGGCTCGGGACAGCGGATTTCACGTTAATCATGTGGCGGCGCAAGGACAGCACGGGCTGAACCCGGCCGTAACCGGCAGCAGAACCCAACGCCCAGCGGAGCCGCCGCGCGCAGAGCAAGAACTACCCAGCGGCGCTAGCAGGACACCTCAGCGTACTACTGCGCCTGCGCAGTGTGAGGCCCGTGACCCTGAATCGGCCTGCGAGTAGGAAGCGCATGCGCAACATGTGAGGGAAGAGAATGTTGAGAACCAATAGTGCGCATGCGCTCTAAGACCACCCTTCCTATCTGTAGGGAAATGACGCATGTGAGACCCTATCCAGACCCGGGAAGGCGGAGTGTAACGCTGAGGTGGGCGGTGAGGCGCATGCGCTATGGGGAGACCCCCCCCCCCCACACCATTGATTGCCTGATTGGGCGCCGAAATTCTGTTTCCGGTTAGCTTTCCTCCATATCCGGGTTACTGCACCGCGTGGCTGTTGTTATTGGTTAACGCGCTAATAAAGTTACACTTTAAAAAAAAAAAAAAAAACTAGCCAGCAGTCGCCTGACTCTCGCGCGCGTGTTCCCGCTCAGTTGCGCTCCGAGCCGCCACGCGACAACGGCCTCTACCGGTAAGTTACGCGTGGGCAGCTTCCGCCCATGTCCCCCTCCCGCTTTGGGCTTTGCGCATGTGCGGCTCTACGATGTGATGTGGAAGAGGCGGGGCCAGGGGGCGATCAGACCTTCCCAGCCTCACGGCGCCCTGGTTGCGCCCCCCCCCCCCCCCCCCCCCCCCAACCACCCCCCCCGCCGGGGGCGTCAGAATTGTCGTGAAACAAAACGCGCGGGGGAATGCGGGGTCCGGCAGCCCCGCCCCCGGGGGCGCAGCCCGGGAATCGCCCCGTCCGGCCCCTGTTCCGCGGGACGCGCGGGACACGGCCCCCAGGGCGCGGCTCGGTGTGTGAATCTTGGGGGCGGAGGGGCGAGCAGAGCCCTCCACAGAGCGAAGCGGGGTGAGACCCGTGGGGCCTTGCGGGTGGTTTCACTCGCCCCTTTTAGAAGTTCCCAGGCCAGAGAGCGAGTAGCTGGCAGCGCCGGGCTACTTGAGAAATGGGGTTTGTCAGTGGTTGAGCTCCTGGAAGTGCCAAGTACTGTATTATTAAAAGCTGCACACGCTGGTGCAGATCAGGGCCGCCCTCTATACGTCGGGAGCAGTGACCTATGGCGGCTACAGCTCTCATTAAGCTTGCAGTGGTTCTCAAACTTTGTTGCAGTGCGATAGCTTTCTGACAACAAAATTACTGCATGACCCTATGCCACAGGTGGCCCCACAAAACTAAGTTGCTCGGGCTTGGACTTCAGCCCCCCCCCCCACCCCCCCGTGGTGGGGCTTGGGTTTTGCAAGGCTGGCATTAGACTCGCTGGGTACCAGGGCAGAAACCCCGAGCCTCTAAGCATAGTGCCGAAGCCTGAGCCCAAGGCCTGTGGGGACGAAGCCCTCTGGCTTCAGCTTTCTGTCCAGGACCCTAGTGAGTCTAATGCCAGCCTTGGGGATCCCATTAAAATGAACTCACAACCCACTTTGGGGTCCTGACCCACAGTTTGAGAATCGCTGAGCTATAGGATCTGCCTTGCTCTAAATAGAAAGCTATTTGTATCCAAATGGACCATTGCATAATGGGACCTTTTGTCTCCAAAGCTACTTCGGTCACGATGAAGTAACCCTTGAGCTAGGGGAATGGGTCTGAAAAGGGGGCATGTTTTGGTAATGTCTGTGGCACCTAGGCCCTTTTCTCCATCATCCAGACAATCAGAGTTAGAAGGATCAAAAGGTGTGGCAACATTATGGAAAATGGCACTTAGGCTTTCTTCCTCCTTTGTCTCTTTTATCACCAAACTTGATGTTTCAGGGAAAAGAGGAAATAGTTTTTCTTGGGGAAATTAATGTAATTAAATAATTACAACTTTTGTACATTTATACTGACTTTCCCCTTCAATGTAAAACTACTACTTTTTAGTTTAAAAAAGGCTGGAATTAATCATCAAAATACAGGACTGTTAAATAACTATGTTTGGAGGTATGGGGGGTTCATTTTACATCTGTTGTCTGACCAGCCCAATATATATGATGCTAGTGCTGCCTCTTGCACACAATACCAAATTTTAAAGGTGTGAGTGGATTAAAGTAAATGACACTGCTCATGTGCTTAAAATTAAGCACATTCATCTGTGTTTGCAAGATTAAGACCTTAGGTTGTAAATCTTGTGTATTTTTAATATATGCTTCTAAAGCAATAGGTTCATTTGATAAAATCAAAATAAGTAAATATTTTGAGTTTTACTTCATTCCATTCTGTTTCTTAAATATTTAATTCTGCCCTACTGTACACTTGATTAATCCTAGTCGCTTCTTTCCCTGTTTTTTTAGGAGCAAGAGTTAACAGTTTTGGCCAATAGCTGCTTCAGGAAAGATGGCTGCTTTCCGTCTACCACCTCTGCCAACTGTTAGAGAGATTATTAAACTGTTTAATCTCCGAGCACAAAAGCAGCTATCCCAGAATTTTCTCCTGGATTTGAGATTGACAGGTAGGACATTTTTTATCATAAACTGCCTATTCATTTTCTCCAAAATTTAAGTTCTATCTACATTTATTTGCATGGGGACTCTTGTCTTCCTAACAACAACAATGGTACATTTTAAAAAAATATTTTAACTCAATACATTTACCTGTAAATGCTCAGAAATTTAATTTGGTATGCAGATTAAATACTGTATTGGGGGGAAGGGTTTACACTGTATTTATACTGAACAGAAAATTGATTTTTTTATTTAAATGCAAAATTCAACTCCATCTTAATTATGGAGCTGTGTCCAGTGCCTATTTAAAAAATACCAATTTCCCCTCAGAGGTTACCAGAGAATATTAGGGAATGGTAGGCGGCAATTAGATAGCTTCTATGTTTGCCTCCAAAAATGAGATACTCTGAAGATCATATTTGTGTAGGGTATGAAGTACTGCATTTGTTTATTATCCTAGCATGTACTTTGACTAGAAAGGCCATATGCGCTAGTTTACTGGGAGTGTCCTGGTTTTTCTGAGCCTATTCTATTATACTGGTCAGATTTATTTCTCCAGCTTCATTTCAGCCACAGTTCATATCACCTATGCTGCTGACTCGCTCCTTCTCTGCTGACCTAGAGATGGTTCTACTGTGCAATAGTTGCACAGTGTGGGTGTGAAACCTCCAAGGGCTTTTCTACACTTGAAAGTTAACTCAGATTAAGGTAGGGTGCAATAAAAATAGTTATGAGAAACAAGAACATGTGGAGTCAATTAAGAACAACTGCATATGTGGACAAGCCTTAAAGGTGAGATTTGCAAGAGGGGACTTAGGTGCCCAACTGCCATTTTCAGAGCCGAAGTCCAAAATTTAAATTCTCAAAACCCTAGCTCAGCTGTCACCTAACTTTATAGGTGCTTAAATTGCCTAGGTACCTAAGACTCCACTGGTAACATCCCCTGGGCATCTAAATTTCTGCTGGTGGGCATGCACTAGGTTGCCAACTTTCTAATCACACAAATCCGAACACCCTTGCCCTGCCCTTTCCCTGAGACCACACCCCTGCCCAGCTCCCTCTCCGAGGCCCCCTCCCTCCGTCGCTCACTCTCCCCCACCCCCACTTGCTTTCACCGGGCTGGGGCAGGCGGTTGAGGTGCAGGATGGGGTGAGGGCTCCGGCTGGGGGTGTGGGCTCCGGGGTGTGGCCAGAAATGAGGGCTTCAGAGTGTGGGAGGGGGTTGGGGTGCTGGAGGGGGTGGGGGCTCTGGGGTGGGGCCGTAGATGAGGTTTGGGGTGCAGGAGGGGGCTCAGGGCAGGGGATTAGGGTGCGTGAGGGGATGTGGGCTCCGGGAAGGAGTTTGGGTGAGGAAGGAGCTCAGGGCTGGGGCAGGGGGTTGGGGTGTGGGAGGGGCTGAGGGGTGCGAGCTCCGGAAGGACGGCGCTTACCTCTGGCAGCTCCCGTAAGCGGCCGGCATGTCCGGCTCCTAGGCTCAAGGGCGGCCAGGTGGCTGCTTGTGCTGTCCCTGCATGCAGGCACTGCCCCCACCGCTCCCATTGGCTGCAGTTCCTGGCCAATGGGAGCAGTGGATTCAGTGTTTGGGGGCAGTGTGCGGAGACCCCCTGGCTGCACCTGCACGTCGGAGCCGGACATGCCGACAACTTTCAGGAGCCGCACGGAGCCAGGGCAGGTAGGGAGCCTGTCTTAGCCCCTCTGCGCCGCCAGTCGGACTTTTGGCCTATTAAAATCTCCCGGATTGCTTTTAATAGTCACCGGGAGATTGAGGCCAGTTCAGGTAGACTCCCAGCCAATCTGGGAAGGTTGGCAACCCTATCATGCACACAGCCACCTCAGTCCTCATACCACCAAGCAGCTTTGTGCCTAATTCACACCTGAGCCCCAGCGGGATTCACAAGATAGGCATCCCCTGCCTACTTTGCCTGTAAGAGGCATCTGGTAGATCAGGCCTTGCATAAAACCGAGAAGGTGGTTGTGGTGCCTGTGTCACCTTATATCCAATAGCATAGAGGCTGAATACACATCTAGGATATGGGAGAACCAGGTTCAAATCCTCACACTGCCTGATGTGGAGCAGGGACTTGAACCATGGTCTGCTACTGGCCGGGTGCCCTGTCACTCTATTGGCTATTCGTGTCTGGGTCTCGCTCAGCCTCTTCTTTTGTTAAACCACTCCGTGTTCTCCTAATGTCTGACCCTGGTTTTCTCCACTTCCATTTGTACAGATTTCTCTTCTTCCCACTCCTTTAACCTTTAGCTGTCCACAACCAACTCTGCTCTGTTTTGCCCTAATCTTTCCTGCTTCTTGTTCCAGGCTTCCCCAATCTCTTATCTCAAATAGCTCTGCTTCCTAGATACCGTAATCCCCAGGCTGCTCCTCTTTAGCCTTGTTCATTTTATATTTCTTTGGAACTGCCTCCGTGTAATGGAATTTCCCTTTAAATGGGCAGACTCTACAGAGATGCCACAGAGGTTACCTGCCAGAAAGAGAATTGAATGTCCTATTTGTAAGGAGAGAATTTATTTTTCTATCTCTTTTTTAATTCTGTAATTAACAAAATACACTAAGCACCTGACAGTGCAAGCTCTGTTTGGTTATATGAGTTTCTCCGGTAATCTAGAAATGAAACTGAATTCTGTGCTGTCTAGCAGGCTCCATAAAACTACAGTACTCCCCTCATTTAACCAGGAGGTGCCATTGTTTATGTCTCTTCTGTGATAAACTCATTGTTTACTGTAGAAATACAAACTACACTGATGTTGGTGAGCTCAGTGCCTTGCAAAATAAAAGCTTTGTATGTGCTTTGTGACTTACAGATAAGATAGTGAGACAGGCTGGCAAGCTGAAAGATGCCCATGTCTGTGAGGTGGGCCCTGGGCCAGGAGGAATTACAAGATCCATTCTCAATGCTGATGTTGCTCAACTCCTGTTAGTTGAAAAAGATACTCGATTTATTCCAGGACTGCAGGTATCAAATGGGAAATAAATTGTTTTTGTATAATTAATATATGTTTAAACATTTAAGAAGTTAAATTACTTTTAAAAAAAATGGATTTCCTATTTTAATCTGAACAATTGAAAAAGTACTCCTAACTCTAAAACAACTTGTATCAGAAATATTGCAGTGTTTTCTGCTTCTTTTCCAGAGGTCCGTTATTTAGATTAAACTATCTTAGATTAACGTACTCCATTCTGCCATCTTATTATGTTTGATTGGATGTATTACCCATTAATTGGAAGAATACTGCTTAATACTAATTTATATATAAATCCTTTTAAGGTTTGAGATGGAATATAAACTATTTTAAATCTCAAAACACCATTTATCTGATCAGATCTTTTTCACCAGATTGATATGACGACATTTTTGTACTTCTAATCTCTTTTTGTGAAAATCATTTCTTCAGCTCGAACAAAGGATAATAATGCTGCAGCCCCACTCAGATGAAACAGGTTTCAGAGGGGTAGCCATGTTAGTCTGTATCAGCAAAAACAACAAGGAGTCCTTGTGGCACCTTACAGAGTAACAAATTTATTTGGGCATAAGCTTTCGTGGGCTATAACCCACTTCATCAGATGCATGGAGTGGAAAATACAGTTGAAACAGTTGCAGACCCATGCTGTCTTTGCAAAAATTGTGGTTAGTATCCTCCTGATACAGTTGTTATAACTGCGTCCATTAGGATTATTGAATGTAAACATTATCCACCAGTTAATAAAGTTGAATCTCATAATTGACTTATAAATCACCATTATTTGAACCAAGTAAGAAAGGATATGATGTAATCAATTCTTTGTGCATGTCTTATCAGATAATTGCTTGAATTAGCTGGAACATTTTTGTTTGGCTTTCAAAAACTACTGCTGAAGCAGATTCCTCTAAATAGAAGCACCACTTCTAGGATCCTCCAACAAAGTATCTTGTCTAGATGAATGGTTAGTGCACGCCAAGCTGAGATGTAAATCTGCAGTGCAGTAGCGTGCTGATCACTAGCTGTTCATGTGGACCCTGTTAGTGCACACTTACAATTCCCTAGTGCATTTTGATCTACTCTATCCTAATAATAAAAAGAAAGGGAGCAGAGCACTGAAAATTTCAAAGTACATTTATTTGTCTATAAACTTCTCTTATCCACTAGTTTGTTTCAGTACACCACAACTTCTTTCATGGCTATATAGATTTGCATTATAAACTTGATCCTGCAAGGTGTTAAATCTTTTAGCCTGATCCTGCACAACACTTAAGCATGTACTTAACTTTAAGTGTGTGAATAGTGCCATTGATTTGAGTGGGTCTAATAATGTGTTTTGCTTGATCAGGCCAGAGTGCTCAGCATTTTGCAGAATCAAGCCTTATATCAGAGTTTGCATGTTTTAAGCACAAATAATAAGTTATATTGACATTTGAGAATTTTCTCCAATATATTTTAATAATCCGCATTCATTCCAGGCTTCAAAATACTTAAGTCTTTAATTATTTATATGAGATCTAAACTCTCAATCTTGTAACCCTTTACTCTCATAAGTAGTGAATAGTAGGTGTATAGGATCAGACCTGTTTGTATTGGGTTTGTGTGTGTATAACTTTTGCATGGAAAATTTGCATTTTATTCATCTTTTATTTATAATGTGCCCAGACCTAAAAGATAATTATTCTGTTTTACTACTACATGTATATGAGGATAAAAATATAGGGCCAGATTCATGCCTAGTGTAATTCCACTGAAGCCAAGGATGAGTATGGCTCAGTATGTTTAAAAGTTTACCAGATTTTATTGGTGCTAAATAGACTAATTCTGCTTGCTTGCTAACAAATAGATGCTGTCTGAAGCAGCTCCGGGAAAAGTGCACATTGTTCATGGGGACATTTTGACATATAAGATGGAGAGAGCTTTTCCAAAACACCTTCAAAAGAAGTGGGAAGATGGTTAGTATCTGCTTTCAGTATATTTGTTGTTTCCTCTGAACAGTTACTATGAAAATTAATTTGTTTGACAAGGTACCTGAAATTATTTGTCATGATTTCCATTTCTTCTCACTTCATCTACACACATGGGTTTTGATCCCTTTTGGTGGATAGCAGTTGACTATCGTCACCCTAATTTACATTTTAGCTGTTAATAGTTAACCCTTCAAAGTGATTTCTCCTGAAAGGTAAGATTGGGGGGGGGGAATGAGAATCACCTATTTCCTACCTTGTCGGAGAGTTGGTATACACTAGCAACTTATGTCGGTATAACTGTTGCTTAGGGAAGTGGCAAATCCAAACCCCATAGCAACGCAGTTACACCAACCTAACTCCTGTTGTAGACAGCACTGTGTCAAGGGTAGGGCTTCTCCCCTGAACATAGCTACTCCTCTTGGGGAGGTGGAGTACCTACGCCAACAGGAGAAGCTCTCCTGTTGGCGTACGTAGCGTCTTTACTGAAGCACTAGGTTGGTGCAGCTGAACCTTTTAAGTGTAGACAAGCCCTAAGGCAAAGATGCTGAATTAGTATAATTTAAATTGATTGGTACCTTTGCAAGTACTAGCCTCAGGACGTTGTCATTGTGAAAAAACAGTTTCTGAGGAGCACAGAAGTAAAACACATAGTGCACATATTCTTTTATTCCCCTATCCTCCTGCTTTTGCGTGATAAGCCACCATTTATTAAACTCTGTTGTGACCCCACTGAAGGTTCTTGTAGAATCCTCTTTGAAACTTGGACACTTCTATCAGGGGGTAGCCGTGTTAGTCTGTATCTACAAAAACAAGAAGGAGTCTGGTGGCACCTTAAAGACTAACAGATTTATTTGGGCATAAGCTTTCATGGGTAAAAACCTCACTTCTTCAGATGCATAGAGTGAAAGTTACAGATGCAGGCATTATATACTAACACATGGAGAGCAGGGAGTTACTTCGCAAGTGGAGAACCAGTGTTGACAGGGCCAATTCAATCAGGGTGGATGTAGTCCACTCCCAATAATAGATGAGGAGGTGTCAATTCCAGGAGAGGAAAAGCTGCTTCTGTAATGAGCCAGCTACTCCCAGTCCCTATTCAAGCCCAGATTAATGGTGTTAAATTTGCAAATGAATTTTAGTTCTGCTCTTTCTCTTTGAAGTCTGTTTCTGAAATTTTTTTGTTCAATGATAGTGACTTTTAAATCTGTAATAGAATGACCGGGGAGATTGAAGTGTTCACTTACTGGCTTATGTATGTTACCATTCCTGATGTCCGATTTGTGTCCATTTATTCTTTTGCGGAGGGACTGTCCGGTTTGGCCAATGTACATGGCAGAGGGGCATTGCTGGCACATGATGGCATATATAACATTAGTGGATGTGCAGGTGAATGAGCCCTTGATGGTGTGGCAGACGTGGTTGGGTCCTCTGATGGTGTTGCCAGAGTGGATATGGGGACAGAGCAGGCAATGAGGTTTGCTACAGGGATTGGTTCCTGGGTTGGTGTTTCTGTGGTGTGGTGTGGTGTGGTGTGGTGTGGTGTGGTGTGTAGTTGCTGGTGAGTATTTGCTTCAGGTTGGGGGGTTGTCTGTAAGCGAGGACCAGTCCACACAAGAGATCCACTTCCTGGACACTACAGTGCAAATAAGTGATGGTCACATAAACACCACCCTATACCGGAAACCTACTGACCGCTATACGTACCTACATGCCTCCAGCTTCCATCCAAGACACATCACACGATCCATTGTCTACAGCCAAGCCCTAAGATACAACCGAATTTGCTCCAACCCTTCAGACAGAGACAAACACCTACAAGATCTTTATCAAGCATTCGTAAAACTACAATACCCACCTGGGGAAGTGAGGAAACAGATTGACAGAGCAAGACGGGTACCCAGAAATCACCTACTACAGGACAGGCCCAACAAGGACAATAACAGAACACCACTGGTCATCACATACAGCCCCCAGCTAAAACCTCTCCAGTGCATTATCCACGATCTACAACCTATCCTGGAAAATGATCCCTCACTCTCACAGACCTTGGGAGGCAGGCCAGTCCTCGCTTACAGACACTTCAATCTCCCTGGTCATTCTATTACAGATTTAAATGTCACTATCATTGAACAACAAAAAAACTTCAGAAACAGACTTCAAAGAGAAACAGCAGAACTAAAATTCATTTGCAAATTTAACACCATTAATCTGGGCTTGAATAGGGACTGGGAGTGGCTGGCTCATTACAGAAGCAGCTTTTCCTCTCCTGGAATTGACACCTCCTCATCTATTATTGGGAGTGGACTACATCCACCCTGATTGAATTGGCCCTGTCAACACTGGTTCTCCACTTGCGAAGTAACTCCCTGCTCTCCATGTGTCAGTATATAATGCCTGCATCTGTAACTTTCACTCTATACATCTGAAGAAGTGAGGTTTTTACCCACGAAAGCTTATGCCCAAATAAATCTGTTAGTCTTTAAGGTGCCACCAGACTCCTTCTTGTTTTTGGAGACTTCTGTGGTACTTGAAGTATATTGAAAGATTGTTTGTTTCTTATTGCTGACCCTTCAGCCATGCATACTGGGAAAGTATAAGGTCTACTCACAGCTTTTTATCAAATCTTGGGGTTTTCTTATGACTGGATTTCACCTTTTCTCCTAAGACCATATGACACTACTAGATACCTGTAAGTTTAAGTTTAGTCGTCTTTTCCAAAACCTGATTTCTTAGTCAGAGATAGACATAGCATCTGGTGGATGGCAGAAGAACATTTAAAAAAAATTTTTTTTTCTAATTTGAGATGCAAAGGAAACATTCCGTTAACTTTTATCTGGAAAATCCCCTGCTGTATTGCATCTTCCCATGTTGTAGGGAATTTAATAAAACGTGGGTATGCGCAAATGTGTATATGAGGATGGAGTTGAATTTTTAAAATGTAACTTGCTAGAACTGATGCATTTAAGAATCCTATTCTATGCCTGATTAGTTTAGATACAGATACACCTTTCTTATTTTAATTACTTTCTCTGTTATTGCTCTGTGAAAATGAAATGTAAATCACTGACAGAATTCAAAAAGTGCCATTTTCTGCTTGTGAATCAAACTAGAGAATTATATTATATATGGAATGTGAATTAAATCCAATTTGTTGTTTGCATTTCACTTTGTTTAAAAAATGTTTTTTTTTTTTTTTTTTTTAAATAAGTCTATTACATATTGACATGTTTAGGGTATATCTACACTGCAAAAACAAAACCCAATGAGTTTCAGAGCCTCTGGCTCACAGGGCTCACGTGCTACAGCGTTAAACATAGCTGTGTAGTTGTTCCCACTTGGGCAGGAGCTTAGGGTCTGAAACCTTTTCCCCTCTCCCTGTTTCAGAGCCTCAGTGGGGACATTGGCATGACTATCTTTAGTACAGTAGCATCAGCCCTGCAAGCCCAAGTCTGTAGACCTGGGCTCTGAGACTTGCTGCATGGTTTTTTTTGTTTTTTTTTGTTTTATGTACCTATACAATATCAAGGCTTCACTTTCTTCTGTTTGCTGGAAGACCCTGTTACTGCAGGGGAGCTCTGTAGCATGGGTGGAGGTTCAGATTCTCTCTGCAGATTTCTGATGCCTGTTACTGCAGCTTTATAGGGTTTGTATGGGGCCCTTCAGGTTTTGAACCTTTGGACTCAGCCATAGAAATGAAATCCAGGGATAAGTCCTTCAGCACGTAGGAAACTGGCGCATTCTTCTAGTGCTCTTTGAATATTCACGCTCGTGTGGATGCGTTATTTGGGGCAGGTTGAATGGTGGAATTCTAGCTAGTAGTAGTTACTGGAGCATTCACACGCTTCCTTAATTCCACCTCTCAGTGAGCATCAACTATTCCAGAGTGAGAGTATAAAAGTTCCGGCTGCCTCAGTTCCTTCCAACTCCAACAGCTGAACGGATGAGGAACTGCTCTGGAGTGTTTCTGGGTCTGTAGCTTATTAGCTAGTTAATTTTATAGTTATAATTAGTAGTTTGTTGGATGGTTGATAGTAAACTATTAGATTAAGTTAATTGTAAGTCTTCAGTATGGAGATGGCAGAAGCAAAGAATAAAAATACCGGTTTTAAAAGATGTATGTCATGTCTGACAGTGTTTCTGGTGTCAAGCCTGCATGCCAGATGCCTCGCATATTTGGGTGAGGGACACTCGCCTTCAAAAAGCTTGATTTGCTCAATTTTTACAGCATGGGCAGAAAAGGAGAGACAGAACCGACTTCGGGTGATTTTATTACAAGAAGTGCTGTCAACAAAAACCATCCTGAACTGAGCAAGTACAAAGTTCAAATAAGTCTCAGGGACCAGCATCAGTTCTGAGTGAGTCTGGAGGGAAGAAGGATAAAACCTCCACCTTGGCACCCAGTGCTAAAGAATCCAGAAGTGGGAAGGCTGTGAAGAGGAAAACTCTTGTGGTGTCGGCTCCTGTTTCCAGAGCTAATCTATAATGAGCTTGTTCCAAAGGTAAGAGCTAAGAAACTGTTGATGTAGGGGCAAAATAAGGTTCCAGTAACTAGTCCCAGCATGGCACTGCAGTGAATAATAGTTACAGCACAGGTTCAGCAGTTGGAACCGTCTCCAGCTCCATCGGCAATTAACACATGTCTCAGTTGAGCAGGCACTGAACATTCTGTTGGAACTGATTCAGTTAAGTACTTTCCCGGGGAGAAAAAGAGTTGAAGTCAAGATTTTTTTCACTACTCCCACCTCCTAAGACTTCTGGGTTTCCAGAATGGATTTTTTTTTCTCCACCCTCCTTTATTCATCCTAGAAGAATGCCATCGGATCAGAGAATAGGAACAGAGAGAATACGCAGCCTCATTCATTGGCTTTGTATATGTATGGACAAAGATATTTCTAATAGGGCTGTCAGCGATTAAAAAAATAATCACGATTAATCGCTCGATTAATCACACTGTTAAACAATAATAGAATACCATTTATTTCATAGCATCATAGAAGATCAGGGTTGGAAGAGACTTCAGGAAGTCATCTAGTCCAACCCCCCCTGCTGAAAGCAGGACCAACCCCAACTAAATCATCCCAGCCAGAGCTTTGTCAAGCCAGGCCTTAAAAACCTCTAATGATGGAGATTCCACCACCACCCTAGGTAATCCATTCCAGTGCTTCACCACCCGCCTAATAAAATAGTTTTTCGTAATATATAACCTAGACCTCCCCCACTGCAACTTGAGACCATTGATCCTTGTTCTGTCATCTACCACCGCTGAGAACAGTCTAGTTCCATCCTCTTTGGAATCCCCCTTCAGGTAATTGAAAGGTGCTATCAAATCCCCTCCCCCCTCTCTTCTCTTCTGCAGGCTAAATAAGCCCAGTTCCCTCAGCCTCTCCTCATAAGTCATGTGCCCCAGCCCCCTAATAATTTTCATTGCCCGCCGCTGGACTCTCTCCAATTTGTCCACATCCTTTCTGTAGTGGGGGGCCCAAAACTGGATGCAATACTCCAGATGTGGCCTCAACAGTGTCAAATAGAAGGGAATAATCACTTGCCTCGATCTGCTGGCAATGCTCCTACTAATGCAGCTGTTATGCCGTTAGCCTTCTTGGCAACAAAGGCACACTGTTGACTCATATCCAGCTTCTCGTCCACTGTAATCCTCAGGTCCTTTTCCGACTTAGCCAGTTGGTCCCCAGCCTGTAGCAGTGCATGGAATTCTGCCATCCTAAGTGCAGGACTCTGCACTTGTGCTTGTTGAACCTCATCAGTGTTTTTGGTCCAATCCTCCAATTTGTCTAGGTCATTCTGGACCCTATCCCTACCCTCCAGTGTATCTACCTCTCCCCCCAGCTTAGTGTCATCCACAAACTTGCTGAGGGTGCAATCCATCCCATCATCCAGATCATTAATGAAGATGTGAACAGAACTAGCCCCAGGACCGACCCCTGGAGCACTCCACTTGATACTGGCTGCCAACTAGATATTGAGCTGTTGATCACTACCCGTTGAGCCCAAGGATCTAGCCTGTTTAAATATTTTTGGATGCTTTCTACATTTTCAAATATATTGATTTCAATTACAACACAGAATACAAAGTGTACAGTGCTCACTTTATATTTATTTTTATTACAAATATTTGCACTGTAAAAAACAAAAGAAATAGTATTTTTCAATTCACGTCATACAAGTACTGTAGTGCAATCTCTTTATCATGAAAGTGCAACTTACAAATGTAGGGTTTTTTGGTTACATAAGTGCATTCAAAACCAAAACAATGTAAACTTTTAGAGCCTACAAGTCCACTAAGTCCTCCTTCTTGTTCAGCCAATCGCTCAGAGAAACAAGTTTGTTTACATTTGTAGGAGATACTGCTGCCCATGTCTTAATTACAATGTCACCTGAAAATGAGAACAGGCATTCTCATGGCTCTGGTATTGCAAGATATTTATGTGCCAGATGAGCTAAAGATTCATATGCCTCTTCATGCTTCAACCACCATTCCAGAGGACATGCTTCCATACTGATGAGGCACGTTAAAAAAAAAAAAAATGTGCTAATTAAATCGGTGACTGAGCTCCTTGGGGGAAAATTATATGTCTCCTGCTCTGTTTTACCCACATTCTGCCATATATTTCATGTTATAGCAATACCAGCTATAATAGTGTCATGCAAATACCTGCTCTCACTTTCAGGTGACATTGTAATTAAAACGTGGGCAGCATTATCTCCTGTAAATGTAAACAAACTTGTTTTCTTAGCGATTGGCTGGAACAAGAAGTAGAACTGATTGGACTTGTAGGCTCTAAAGTTTTACATTGTTTTATTTTTGAATGCAGTTTTTTTGGTACATAATTCTACATTTGTGGGTTGCACTTTCATGATAAAGCGATTGCACTACAGTATTTGTATGAGGTGAATTGTGTTTACAAAATGCCTGTCTGTAGGGAGACAATATCTAAAGAAATGGGATTTATGTATATCCTTACCAGGATGACTGATTAATAAAAACATTATTGAGGGAAGAAATCCCATTACACATAAAACAGATATTTACTTTTTGCCAATCTGGAATTATGCATAAATTCAGGAAAATTATTCATGAATCCAACTCAAAGAATCCCTTTCATAGCAGCCATATGGGACTCAACTGTAGCAAAAGACTTTATCCCAGAAAAAAGGTCTATACAAATAAAATTATCTATACATTTTCTTCTGCGGTTCCCAAAACAGTCGTTTCTCTTTTTCCCTCTCTTCCCCTCCCCCCCCCCGGGGTTACTAGATCTCTTAGCATCAGCCACATTAGTGACACCATAAGATGGATGAGAGGCCTGCAACACTGGTTAGCAAGAAATGACAGACCAAGGTTAGACAAAATATGCATCACAAATTGGTAATTCCACAGAAGGTGTTAAAAACAATGATGTGGTGGACATGTGCTCTAAATGTAATTAAGGGTATATTATTCCATCTCACTATGCCATTGGGATGGGGGCCCATTTAAAAAACAACAACAATCTGTTAGTGAGAGGTCACTAGTCAAGGGGAAATAATCTACATATCAATATCTTAGAAGTGAGAGCTATTAAGTTGGTTCTAAATTAATTTCTACCTCAGGTCAGACCCAGGGTAGTTCAGGTGGGGACAGACAATATGACAGTATTATATTCTCTAAACCAGTAGTTCTCAAACTTTTTTGTACTGGTGACCCCTTTCACACAGCAAGCCTCTGAGTGCAACCCCCCCCCCCATAAATTTAAAAAAAAAATACTTTTTATATATTTAGCACCATTATAAATGCTGGATGCAAAGTGGGGGTTGGGGTGGAGGTGACAGCTTGTGACCCCCTGAGGGGTCCCGACCCCCTTTTTGAGAACCCCTGCTCTAAACAAACAAGTTAGGGCTCATATCTCTGCCAGTGTGCATAGAGGCAACACATTTTTGAGACTGATGTATAGAAGATGTTCACCCAATGGCAATTTATGTATTGGGGGAACAAAATACCTTTTGTAGCTCACCTCTCCCATGTACCAATGTCTGTGAAAGACAAAGTGGTAACACACCTCTTCAGGTTGTGGGGCAATCCTGTAATCTTTTTGTATCCAGCAACAACAGGAAGTGTCAGAAGGCTTGCTCCAGAGCAAGGAAAGAGAGGAGCTCAATATCGATGCGTCTCTGATAATTTGGGGTTAAGGCCTCGTATACATTTCCCCCATTTCCCCATATTCAAAAATTGATAAAATGAATCAAGACAAAGCTAGGGTAATTTGAATACCATCAGCATGGGCCAGAAAACAGATTTAATTCACCTCTCTGGAGTGTTAATCAAATCTCTACCATTAGTACCAGACTTGGTGACGCTACAACAAGGGATTGTCTGTCACCAGGATTTTTAGTCTCCATTTAATGGCAGGTGGAATAAGACTCTCCAACTGTTAGAAAAGTCGTTAGAGGTGCAAAACATACTGTTAAATTCAAGGAAAGAGTCTCACATTATAGTAATAAATGGAAAAGATTTTTGTGTGTTTCTATGTATGGTATAGATTATGTACAGCATTCAATTATATATTAAATATTTGCCCTATCTTAAGTGAAGGTTCACTTCTCAGCCATATCAGCATACCATTTATCTGTGGATAGCACATTAGTTTTACTCTTAAAGTAGTTAAGAGGTTCTTAAAAAGTCTTCATAATTAATATCTTTCAGTAAAAAAAAATCCTAGACCATCTTGGGATTTGAACATAGTGCTTTCAAAATTGATGAAACCTCCCTTTGAACCTTTGGGAAACTATACATTATTCTATCTACTAAAACTTCTTTTTGACAGCTGTCATTTCAGTATAAGTGAATTGTATGTTAATTGTTGATCTGCCATTTACTGTTTTTTCATAAAGATAAAGTAATTCTCTATACAGACCTTTTTATCAAAGGTGGCATCAGATTTTCATGTAAACCAATATATAATTTTTCCGATCTTTCCTAAACCTGATACTCAGGATGGATGTTAGAAAGTCCCCAGAATTGTTTATTGCATATGAAAAGAAGAATAAGGGTAAAGCTGTTTTTGTGCAAATTTTGTCAAGATGCATTAGATTATAGCTTCGTAGTTTCTAAGGTTGGAAGGAACAATTGGGATCATCTAGTCTGACCTCCTCTATAGGACATGCCATAGAATTTCCCCAAAATAATTCCTAGAGCGTATCTTTTTAGAAAAATATCCAATCTTGATTTAAAAATTGTTAGTAATGGAGACTCCGCCTAGACCCTTGGTAAATTGTTCCAGTGGTTAATTACTCTGGCCATTACATTTATTTCTCATCTGAATTTGTCTAGCTTCAACTTCCAGCCATTGGTTTGTGTTATATCTGTCTCTGCTAGATTGAAGGTACTTGGATTGTAATCATGGTGCCCTTGAACCTTCTCTTTGTTAAGCTCCCTAGATTGAGCTCCTTAAGTCTGTCACTGTAAGGCATGTTTTCTAATCCTTTAATCATTCTCCTGCACTGAACCCTCTCCAATTTATCCACCTCCTTCTTGAATTGTGGTTACCAGAACTAGACACTGTATTCCAGCAGCGCTTACACCAGTGCCGAATACAGAAGTAAAATAACCTCTCCTATTCAATAGTCCTCTGTTAGTGCGATCCTGGGAAGCATACACTCTTTTGGCCAGGACCCTGCTCATTTGGCTCATAATTGTTTTCAGTTTTGTGAAATAGGCCTTGTTAAAGCTGTGTGTGTGTGTGTGTGTGTGTGTGTGTGAGAACACACCTCTACATATACACCTCTACCTCGATATAACGCTGTCCTCGGGAGCCAAAAAATCTTACCGTGCTATAGGTGAAACCGCGTTATATTGAACTTGCTTTGATCCGCCGGAGTGCGCAGCCCCGCCTACCCCTCCGCCGCCCCCCGGAGTGCTGCTTTACCGCATTATATCCGAATTCGTGTTATATCGGGTCACGTTATATCGGGGTAGAGGTGTATATAAAATATTACTGGTCTGGACTTGATCACATTTATAACATGCAAGCGGAATAAAGTCCTGATCACTTGTGCCTAAGCTACCATTCACTTTTAGTTCTGTGTTCAGTTCTCTTTATCTGTTAGGACAAGGTATAACACTGGTCTACAATTTTTGAGAAGTAGTCTGCTTCAGAGATAAAATGTGCTATTTATTATGTATTTTGATGTGCTGAATTAAAATATGACAATTAAAACAACTGGCTACGGTTTCTAAGATATATAAGTTTTTACATTTTATGTCTCTGTATATTGTGTAGATAGTAGAGTTTTAATCATAAATTGTAAACCTAGGTCTTTTCATGTGTTTATGGTTGCTTTACATGATAATATTTCACCTGTCCTGTTTATGTAACACTTTAAAAATCAGCAAAAGTGTTATATAAATAAAATTTATTATGAAACAAAAGGCAAAAAACTATTCTGTACATAGTTTAGTCCTATTCAGTGTCTACTCGGCGCTTCTTGGCTTGTCTCTTGTATTCATTAAATGGAGCATCTCTTGTCACTGTCCAGCAATAGTCTGCAAGCATTGATGGGCTCCATTTGCCCTGATAGCGTTTCTCCATTGTTGCAATGTCCTGGTGAAATCGCTCGCCGTGCTCGTCGCTCACTGCTCTGCAGTTCGGTGGGAAAAAATCTAGATGAGAGTGCAAAAAAATGTATCTTTAGTGACATGTTGCAACCAAGGCTTTTGTATGCCTTGAGGAGGTTTTCCACCTACAACCTGTAGTTGTCTGCCTTGTTGTTTCCGAGAAAATTTATTGCCACTAACTGGAAGGCTTTCCATGCCGTCTTTTCCTTGCCACGCAGTGCATGGTCAAATGCATCATCTCGAAGAAGTTCACGAATCTGAGGACCAACAAAGACACCTACCTTTATCTTAGCTTCACTTTGAACCTTGGAAATTTTCCACGGAGGTACTTGAAAGCTGCTTGTGTTTTGTCAATGGCCTTGACAAAGTTCTTCATCAGACCCAGCTTGATGTTTAAGGGTGGTAACAAAATCTTCCTTGATTCAACAAGTGGTGGATGCTGAACACTTTTCCTCCCAGGCTCCAATGACTGTCGGAGTGGCCAATCTTTCTAGATGTAGTGGGAATCTCTTGCACGACTATCCCATTCGCAGAGAAAACAGCAGTACTTTGTGTATCCAGTCCGCAGACCAAGCAAGAGAGCAACAACCTTCAAATCGCCACAAAGCTGCCACTGATGTTGGTCATAGTTTATGCACCTCAAAAGTTGTTTCATGTTGTCATAGGTTTCCTTAATATGGACTGCATGACCAACTGGAATTGATGGCAAAACATTGCCATTATGCAGTAAAACAGCTTTAAGACTCGTCTTCGATGAATCAATGAACAGTCTCCACTCATCTGGATCGTGAACGATGTTGAGGGCTGCCATCACACCATCGATGTTGTTGCAGGCTACAAGATCACCTTCCCTGAAGAAGAATGGGACAAGATTCTTTTGACGGTCACGGAACATGGAAACCCTGACATCACCTGCCAGGAGATTCCACTGCTGTAGTCTGGAGCCCAACAGCTCTGCCTTACTCTTGGGTAGTTCCAAATCCCTGACAAGGTCATTCAGTTCACCTTGTGTTATGAGGTGTGGTTCAGAGGAGGAGGATGGGAGAAAATGTGGGTCCTGTGACATTGATGGTTCAGGACCAGAAGTTTCATCCTCTTCCTCTTCCTTGTCTGACTCAAGTGAGACTGATTCTGGTGCATCAGGAAGCGGCAGTCCTTCTCCGTGGGGTACTGGGCGTATAGCTGATGGAATGTTTGGATAATGCACAGTCCACTTTTTCTTCTTTGACACACCTTTCCCAACTGGAGGCACCATGCAGAAGTAACAATTGCTGGTATGATCTGTTGGCTCTCTCCAAATCATTGGCACTGCAAAAGGCATAGATTTCCTTTTCCTGTTCAACCACTGGCGAAGATTTGTTGCACCAGTGTGGCAGCATATGTGTGGGGCCCACCTCTTGTCCTGATCTCCAATTTTGCAGCCAAAATAAAGGTGATAGGCTTTCTTAACCATAGAGGTTATACTGCGCTTTTGTGATGCAAAAGTCACTTCACCACAAACATAGCAGAAGTTATCTGCACTGTTCACACAAGTACGAGGCATTTCTGCTCCCTTTGGCTAAACAGAAATGTGTCCCTTTGCAAAATCAAACACTGACAAATAAGAGAGCACGACACTATGATTTCTAGAGCTGATATAGGGCAATTTGTTCAGCAGAGTGATGTAAGCTTCGTTATGATTGCATCATCCATGACTTCTAGGAATAACATGATGCAATTCATATCATGTATGACGCAATACCAGCTTCAGATTGCATCATTCATTGTTTTGCCTAAAAAGCAAGTACTGTCCAAACTCAGTCATAGATTTATTCATAGATCCAGTCAGATATATATTTTAGTCATTTCTGGTTTAAATTGAGATCCCTTCCCTTTATAACTCACTTATCCTCCGCCATTCCCAAGTCAAGGGCCGTATATACTGACCCAATAGCATATCTTAAAACTAGAGCCAATCAACAATTTTAAGCATCATTTTCGTTCTCAGTGACCCAGAATTAGTAAAGTTTGACTGCATTTATTTCAGAAGCATTTTGGCTGTAGAGCAGTGTAATATATAATGCTCTCTGAGCTAAGATGTGAAAAAATTATCTAATATCTTGGCTGCAACACTTTTTGAATTAGGAAATTGTCATCTATAATGTTTAGAAATTCCAAGGATGTTTTAGTACTGGCAGCATGAGACCTCCAGCATATGTCACTCAAATTGAAGTCCCCCATGATAAGTTTTTGTTCCGACATATTATAGATGAGTGCATAAGTAGGCAGTCATCCTGTTCCCCAGTATGATGTGGTGGTCTGTAGCAGTCATCAACTACTATGCCATCTTGTGCTTTGTCTTTTAGGACATTGAGCCATAAGCATTCAAGATAATTTTCTTCTGCGTTATTAGGGACGTGGAAATAAGTAATGCTACTTTTTACATAGTGCCACTCCCACTTTTCCCATTTGATCCTTCCTAAATAGGTCATAACCATTGATTTAACATTCCAATCATGTGAATCATTCCGCCAGGTTTCAGTAATACCAGCTAGATCAAATTTATGCTCATAAGTGAGCATTTTCTGTTTCTCTTGTTTGTTACCTAGACTCCTAGCATAGTGTATAGGCAATTCAAGATTTTTTTTCTGTTTACGTTCTTTGGTTTCTTGAATAAATTTTGTTCTCAACATCTTGATTTTTGTTCTGAGGGCTCATATCTTCCTCCTTTGTACCCTCCCCTTTTGCTATTAGTTTAATTCCCTCCTGACTACTCTAGCCAGCCTGTCCCCAAGGAGATCAGTCCCCCTTCTGCTGAGGTGGAGGCCTTCCAAACTATACAGCCCTCTCTAATTGTAGAACGTGTTCTGTGTTCCACAAAACCACAGCCTTTCACCCTACCCCACTTACCTATCTATTTTTACAAAAGATTTCTTTTCAAATTCTTATAGATCCACCAAACGTGCATATCATTGGAAATCTGCCGTTCAGTGTTTCAACTCCTCTGATCATCAGGTGGCTTGAAAATGTTTCCAATAGAGATGGACCTTTTGTTTATGGCAGAACTCGGATGACTTTGACTTTTCAGAAGGAAGTAGCAGAGGTAAGTTTTGTTATTGGCTTATTAAAGACGTAAAATTGGACAAATTATTTCAGCACCTAATTACTTTAGTGGTAGATGAGAAAAGGCTGAGAGAGATTTTGTTGACTTGCAGGATGTTTTAAAACTGCCTAATAGTCTATACTTCTCTGAAATGGTAATTTTAAGGCTGGAAACCTGGCACAGTGCTTAAGTTTCTGTATGCTTAGCTACAAATTATACAATTTAATATTAATTTTAAAAATCTGCTCAGTTCTTTTCATTGCACACTGTTTATAAAAAGTTTCTTCTTATGTGGGAGATAAATCTCCCTTAAGCATTGAAACATTTCACAATCTTGTTTTCTTTGAAATCTGACTGCTTCTTTCCAAGTAGCTTCCACAGCATGCTCCTTTTCTGTCTTCAACTATTTCCTTCCTCATCAGCTGACGTGACATTTTGAGTTAGCACTTCATCTTGTAAGTAATATTTTACCCTGCTTTATTTTAGACCTCCCTTGCTAACAGAAGATTTTTCAGATTTGAAATGTCAATCACTGATTCCCACCAATGATTAAACACTTCAAACATAGGGAATTTCTTGTCAGTGGAGCCCATAGACGCTGGTCTTTGCTTTCCTGAATATGATCTTGATGCCAGAAATCTGAATGGGACCATTGCCAATCTCTTCACCATACCCTGTCAAGAATAAAATTGAATGCACCAAATCAATTTCCAATTCTAAGAACTGCTGGAGCAGTTTTTGACTGGTTACATTTAATTTGAAAACTGAGAAACTTGATGAAAGTGAAATTGATCTGCCTGCTCTCCACAGACTCTCTCAGATGTTTCTGGGTCAACTGATAATCAGCTGACTCACTGTACAATGCCCTCAGACATTTTTTTTATAGTTTATTTCATTATCAGTGTTTGAGAAAACCAGATTACCATTTTCTCAACCACTTCATTGTTCTGCAAGTATTCAGTTTTGTTTGTTACCTGAGTGTATATTCTATGTGTTGCACTCAAAAGGTTAAAGTAGCTTCTCCAAACTGAAAACCAGGTTAGACGTTAAGTTTTACCTGCAGGGTCTTTTGTGAATTGTGTAAATGAGAAATACAGTGATTGTATGCCATAAATTAAATCTCTGCTGTTATTTCGGGTACCTAGAACGTTACTCCGATACCTAGAGCTCCCATCATTCTGCTACATTTACTGCAGTTTTTGCGAGAACAGGGTTCGAGATAAATACTTAAGTGGTTCCAGTAGATGGCTGTAGAGAACATCTGGGACAAGTAGTCTGTATATTGTGAATGTGAAATAAAGCAGCCGCCTTTTATCATCGCTGAGTTCAAGTGATTTCTGGCACAAAAGATCCAGTTCTTTTTCCCAAAATACTTCATAACATAAGAGCTATTAGCCTAAACATTAAAAATGGCTAATAGACTAGGCTTTAAAGTATAAAGTGGAAAGATGTGGAATGCTGTGATAGCAACAAAAAAGAATTACAAAGAGAATTGAGAACATAGAAACACTCCGTACTTTATATAGCTATAACCAGATGTATGTGCCTTTAGGGGTTTTTTTTCCAACATGACATGCAGATTATAGTGTTTCTGCACCCAACATAGCTCAAATGACATGCAAAATAGCATACCAGTTAAGTTCCTTGTATTTAGAAAGCTGAAAAGACTGAACATTATAAAGTGGAGTGATGTTCTCAAGGTCATGGAATGAGTCGGTGGTGGTTGTTGTTGTGTTTACACTGTAGGATCTTGTGTTTCTTGGTTTCTCGTTTATTTAAATGTGTGTGATTCCAATGAATATTTTATAAAAGAGAAGATCAAAGCCTTTCAGTGTTATGGTTCACATTTCCTTTATTTATATGAGTTGGTATGCCTTTTTGGGAAATACACTACCTTCAGTAAAAAGAAACAGGTTACCTTATGGTCAGTTAGGAAACTGGGAGTCAGAATTTCTAGGTTTTATTCCTGGATCTGCCACTCTCTGTTTAGGCCTTAGGCAAGTTGTTTCACCTTTCTTCCTCTGTTTAACTGTTTGTAAAAATTGGATGTAGATTTCCAGGATATAGGTGTCTTATAAATACTTAAAATGCACTAGTAGAAGAACAGGAATAACAACACTTAGCCAGATTCACCGAGGTGTATGGAGATACATGTTTAGATCATCAGATGAAAGATACTAGTAAACAGAATTTCTATTTTTGTTGGAAGAAAAAAAAAGTGTGACCAAAAATACTTATTACTGTTGTTTTTTACGTGGCACAAAATCAGACATTGCCCATATATGGATTTTAGATGGAATGAGAAGCTTGAAAGACGAAAAAGGGCAACCGCAAGAAAAAAAGTGATGATACAGATTCTGACAGTAAAACGTCTTTGTACAACTTTGTGGCACATAACTTGCATTTTCTTGCCTGGTGTTTTCAGGGAAGTTGAACTGTTGTTGAAATGAAATGACTGAAGTGGTTTAAGTGCTAGTGTGGACCAAACAAAATCAAATGTTATGATCTCTTTCTGAAATAGCATTGAAAATGATTTTGTATTTTTTCTACATTAGCACTTAAACCATCTGTAGTGTCAGGACAGGGGTTTTCCGCAACAGTTCAATTTCCTAGTGTATGCAAGGCTTCAGTTAGCCATGCCAACATTTCAATGGTACTGTGTTCACTGGAGGGCACATTGGATGCAGCTATTGCCATCAGATATCCATGTCCTCTTTTTCATCTGTATATATTGTGAAAACAAAGGTGATGTGACAAATGAGGACATGAATCACCTTACGATATTTCAGTGCAATAAGGGCCACTTCTAATGTTCGGTGGCATTCTGTACTTGTCACTCTTTGTACAAATACCTTGAGGTCTTGTCTACACTGGCTAAATATACAAAACACAATTCTTA
Organism: Terrapene triunguis; assembly: GCF_002925995.2. NCBI lineage: Eukaryota > Metazoa > Chordata > Testudines > Emydidae > Terrapene > Terrapene triunguis. The sequence goes on from NW_020664436.1 coordinate 36,718,511, forward strand.
CCAGATCATGAGCACTGTAGTGTAGACAGGACCAATTTTTACCACTTTTAACTAAAATATCTGGAAGTCACAGGAGCCTTCTTTATCCTACTGCTTCCTCATGTTTTCATACCAGTTCAGTTGAACTGACGTTAGGACTTATTGAAAAGTGTATGAAAAAATTCCCATGTGTTTCTGTAGCTTAGCAAGGGAGGTACCCTATGGCGTGTTTCCCAACTGCAAACAGAGGCACCAACAGCAGATAGAGGTTACATTTCCACCTACTCCACTCAATATTATTTCTCAACCTGATTGTTCATTATGTGACCCGCAACACTGTTTCATTCCTAGCTCCATTATACTTAGTTTCCAATAATTCACAACTATTGTGGTGGTCATTTACAAAACTAGTAATTGTGGCTTTGTAAGTCTTTTTGGGACTTTTTTTGGAAATTAAGAGATCTTTAGAGCTGAATTTTAAGTGAAAAACATTTGAAGATTTGTTCCCTCATTTTTATTAAACTGTTTCATTTAACAATATTTTAAAAATGTCATCCAGTTATTGAGGAGGGAAAAATCAGCCTTATCTTTGTAATAAGTGCAGATGGATTTACAGGGAATAATACTTTTATTTGCTTCCTTATACTGAGTCTGTGAGAACCTCATTTGACTAATATTTGATCTAGCAAGAATTAAAAAAGACCAGAAAAATAAACACCCAAACATGGACATTGGGAACAAAAGAGGCTTTGAGAACATTGTCACCCAATTCCGTCTTCAGCATGAGCCCTACAAGCAGATCTGTTCAGGTGGCTCCCAGAACCGTTTCTTACCGTATATCAGTGAAGCTCCACAGAAGTCCAGGGAACCACCTGTGCAGATTTAACTACAGGTTTGGGGCAATAAATTGTATGTAATTCAGATACTTTGATAGGCATGTTAGAAAAACTTTAGAGGGTTTGAACGTTATTTTTGATCTTTGTATTTACTTTTAAGAGGGTGCCTTTTTAAAAAAAAAAAATATATATATTTTTTTGTTACTCTTGGTTTTAAATATCCTTACCTTAGATTAAGCTGCAAGTTGATAGAGCTTGAATATTCTTTCCACTTGGTCAGTCTGGATTCATTGACTTATAAATGACACTCTGATTATCCCATAGAGGCTCACAGCCACCACAGGAAGCAAGCAACGTAGCAGACTGTCCATCATGTCTCAGTACCTCTGCACTGTTCAAAACTGTTTCACAATTCCAGGTCGAGCCTTTGTTCCGAAACCAGAGGTGAGTCATCCTTTGTGCGTTGACTTTGCTAGCAGGAGATACATGCTACAGTTTCATCTAATTCTTTATAGTAACCGCAACTTGTACAAAAAGGACTGATCCTGAGAGATGCTTAAAGCCATTGGAATGAGTGGGAGTTGAGGGCACACAGCACCTTTCATGATCAAGGCCAAAAGCAATGTGGACCTGATCCTGAAAAAGACATAGCCTACTGTATTTCTGCAATCAGAGATGAGTAATAAAATGACAGGAGGCATGGAAAGTCTTCCATACGAGGAGAGCTTGAAAAGGTTGTGACTGTTTACAGAGGCGATGGTATAAAGAAGTTAAATAAAAGAACATGGGAAACACTCAGTGAAATTGAAACATGGTAAATTTAAAATTGATAAAAGGAAATATCTTTTACATCACATAGAGTTAACCTGTGGAACTGACTGTCACAAGGTATCACTGAGGCCAAGAGTTTAGTGGGACTCAAAATCGGGTTAAACATTTATGTGGATAACATTCACAGTGACATTAGATCTGATATTTTTAAAGAAGGGATACAGATTGTCATGTTTCAGGGAATAAACAAGCCACTAAGTGAGAGGGTCAAGAAAATTGTTCTGCTATGGATAAGCTATTCCGTAATTGTCTACTTTGATGATTCTTGTATCTTGCTTTGGAGCATCTGGTACTAGTCACTTCTGAAAGAGGATATTGGACTAGCTGGATCTGCTGGGCCAATCAGATTTCCCTTCTTTTGATTAATTTTTCTCCTTTAAATAGACAACCTTTATTGATGGAATCAGATCAGTGCTTCCACAATTAGAATGGTACAGTTTTGAGAGCACACAGTTTTGTACTTATACTTTTTCTCTGAGGAAGATCCTCAAAGCAAAATACATTATATGGGCTCTATACCACTTTGTACTGCATTCATTAATGCTGAACAGTGACAGCACATTGATTCTAAAGTTTCATCCAGCAATAAACATCTTTGTGGGAATCAATAAAATAGTTTTAAAGTATTTAGTGACAGAATATGAAATGAAAATATTCCTTAAGCAGATTAATAGCCAGTGAGCAACTGTAAAACATTTGATTGGGATATGAGTGTACTTTATGTCCGGACTTAATACACTATGAGGCGGTAACAACCCCTCAGCACTGGTGCATACCTAATGCATTTTCCTTATGCATTAACCTTATTGGTGGCGGCAAAACAGTTCCCCAGCACCGCTCTGCATTTGATCTTGCTGCACTAGTCAATAAGTTCAGATGGCGTAAGCCCAACAGGGACAGACAGCCGCACGGACAGTCCTCCTCCGATACCCCAATAGAGATTTTAAAAGGTCTCCTACCTCTATTGTGGCGCCATGGGGTTTAAAGGGGAACGGTCCGCATCAGTTGCCACTGTCTCAGCAGGCGTTGCCATCCTGGACGAGCCCCCAAATTGTCGGAGAATAACACAGTTCTTACTCTTTTGGTAGGGTACAGCAAAGTCAGATACTTTATTTTATTTTTTTAAGCAATTGCATAAAGGGAGAGAGTGCACTAGGACACATTTTATTAATGCTTGGCAGTGTTTTGCAGATTTTACAACTGCTTGGGCACATTTAAGCCCCCCTTTTTTTTGATTGTTAGCCAAGTTTTAGCTGTGGGCAGTGTCCTTGAATGGGGCCAGCGCCTTATTTTTGGACTGAGGTTGCTAGCTACTTTTTTTTTTTTTTTTTAAGTTTTGGCTTTTTTTAATTTATAAAAGTAACTTTTACTTTTTATTTATATATATTTTTAATAATGAACATTTATACATTGCCATTATATCGTACATTCGTTTTATTATTTAATGTATGTTATATACATATTTTTTTTTTTTTAGTAAAATAATTTATATACAGAGCTTTGGCGCAACCAGCCAGGACAAGCACACCTACTTTTGAGGAGTTTACTTGGTACAACCTTTGGTGTTCAATAGTAGGTTTTTTTTTATTTTTTTAATAGCTTTTTGGCTAGAACAGGGGTCGGCAACCTACGGCACGTGAGCCGATTTTTGAATGGCACGCGGCTGCCTGCCGCGGTTCCGACCCCCAGCCGCACTCAGCCCCCCCTCCCACCGCTCTCCCCTGCTGGGGCAGGAGGCAGAAGCTTCGTCCTGCAGCAGCCAAGCTCCCCCGCTTCTTCCCCCAGCCGTGATGCAGCCTGCTTTCCTGCCCCTCCTCCTCTCCTTCCCTGCGCTGGCCCTTGCAAAGGGAGGGGGGAAGGAGTGGCAGCATGGCTGCTCCGCAAAAGCCCCGCGGCCCCGCTCTCCCAGCCGGAGCTCCAGCCGGCGCGCAGCAGCCCCGCGGCCCATTGCTAAAGCCGGCCTTGGGTAAAGGAGGCAGAGAAGAGGTAGGGACTGGGCCTTGGGGCAGGGGGTGGAACAGGACATATCCCTTCCAGCCCCCTGCCATGAGCCGCTCAGGGCAGGGGACTGGGAGCACCCCCATGAACCGAGCACCCTAGCCCTCTGCCCTGCACCCCCCCACACACCCAGCTTCTGCCCTACACCTCCACACACACCCCAGCCCTCTGCCCTTACCCACCCCACCCCCAGCCTTCTGCCCTGCACCCCCCACACCCCTCCAGCCCTCTGTCCTGACCTCTGAAGCCCCCCATGCCCCCAACCTTCTGCCCTGCACCTCCACACGCCCCCAGCCCTCTGCCCTGACCTCTGAAGCCCCCCACACCCACCCTTCTGGGAGGGGGTGGGGGGCTTCAGAGGTCAGGCCCCACTCAGCCCGCTGCCGGCCTAGGTGAACAGAACGCCAGGCTGGCAGCGAGCTGAGCGGGCTGGTGGCCTAAGATCAGCATTTTAATTTAATTTTAAATGAAGCTTCTTAAATATTTTGTAAACCTTGTTTACTTTACATACAACAATAGTTTAGTTATATAATATATAGACTTATAGAGAGACACCTTCTAAAAAACGTTAAAATGTATTACCGGCACGTGAAACCTTAAATTAAAGTAAATAAATGAAGACTCGGCACACCGCTTCTGAAAGGTTGCCTACCCCTGGGCTAGAAATTTGAGGTAGCCAGAAGGATTCCATGTGCAAAATGGGGAGTGGGTTAACCTTTTATGTTTTTGCTTTTAAAGACTGTTGGTATGCAAATTTTAACAACAATTTTTTTTAATTAAAAGATTTGGCCAATGAAGTTTTTTTTTTTATTTAAGCAAATGTATTAGTCTTTAGTATATTACATTTTTTTGATTTATTTAAACATTTTGTATTTTAAGTTGAATAAAATAAGTATTTGCTTTTTTTATTTAATATTTTCATAGAACAGTAATTCAAAATTAAATAAAATTAAACAACAATTTTGGCCACAAGACAAACACCACAAGACAGGACATAGAACACAGAAATAATTTTTATTGTGCCAGTAAATGCAAGGTACGTTGAATGCTGTTTAGCTGGCATTCGTTTTTTGTTTTTGTTTTTTTTTATTTGAAAGACAAAAGAACAGAGGTCTACCCCTTTTGGACAGTCAGTCATTGCTTAAAATATTTTTTTTTATATACAAATACTTTTGTTATTTTAGGCAAAACACAGGAATTACCCCATATTTTTTTGTATTTGTTTTATAGGCAGCCCAGGTTTTAGTGGCTTTTACCTTATTAGTTAGATAATTTGCATTAGTACAGATGCTTTTTGGCTTGCTTTTGGATTTAAAGCTATTTACAGCTTAAAGATTTTTACTTAAAAAAAGGACACACTTAACTTTTTTAGACTTTTGATTGCCTTTTATTTTTAACTTTTGCTTTTAAACACATAGTGATTTGAAAGAAAACATTACTTATAGTGCCCCTTAGAGCCCAATATGATTTTAATTAAATAGCATGGTAAGTTTGCATTTTTTTTATTTTTGCTATAATATATACTGCACATGTTCTGGGGAAAATGCACATTTTTTATCATTTAATTTTTATAACACTAGTTATATTAATTTTTACATAAGGTGTAACTTTTTTTTTTTTGTTTTTTTTTTTTTTTTATTAAAATTTTTTATTTGCTATCTGTTACCCAAAAACAAATTTAAATGTTTTTTATTTTTTTGGCTTTGATTACCCTGCTGCAGCCTTGTGTAAATAATATGTAAATGTAAAATGTAGACTAAAGTCTAAATAAATAAAAAAAATTAAATATCAAAATGACCTATGTATCAACAAAATGCAGCTGTTGCTTATTATTGTCTGTAACAAAAGGTATAAATGCTTGCTGAAATTGTTTACCTGTTAAAAAAACCTGCCTTAAAAAAAAACAAACCCTATGTCCTAGTGCACTCTCTCCCTTACGCAATTGCTTAAAAAAATAAATTATCTAACTTTGCTGTACCCAACCAAAAAAATAAAAACTGTTATTCTCCAACATGAGTAAACATTTAGAGAGAAAGTTTAAAAACAAAATATCAGGAAAGTGATCCTCGGGCATAAGGGGGATGCTTAGCTGCAACAGAGCATTAGTGAAACTACAGTATATAAATCAGTCTGATCAACTCCCAGTTCAGCTGCTACAGTGCTACTCACATGCTGTTCAGAAATATTTTAGGGCTGCTCAGTGTATAGCAGCATTGGAGTAAATTGAGGCTGGAGGCAACTGAGTGAAGCACTACCACTGACAAGGCTTAGAATAATGCAAATTATTAATGTTGTCTGATGGCAGTGGGGAAATCTGTTTCAATAAGTGAGTATTTTCCCCCCTCTTCTTATTTCTAAAGTAAACCATTCTTTTGGACTGTGATTTGAAAACTGCTTACTGAAAATAGCAAGGTCTCTTAACTAAAGGAAATAACTGATTTAATGAAATATCTATGCATATTTCTAAAGTTTGTTGTTTTAAATGTTTTACAATCCCATTCCGAGGGATGAGCCAGAGCTGGTCACAAGTTACCCTTGTGAAATCCCAGTCCTTTCCGTAACAATGTATTGGTATATCAAAAATTGTCCTGTAATGTTGAAGAGTTTTTAAAGAAACCTCAAGCAAATGACACATCTAACATTGCCAAACAATGGAGTTTTATCAGTACATGCCAAAATGTTGGAGCTGGGTCAGTTTGTTTAAATATATTTTGTGACGGGTTGGAACCACACACTCTCTCTCTCTCTCTCACTCACACACTCTGCCACTGCCACCTGATGTGCTGGGGTTTCACTGAGCCTGCCTGCTCCACTAGCCGAGGCTCCCTCTCCCTCTTTTACTGAATCAGGCTTTCCGGCCTCTGGCAGCGCGCACACACAGGTAGGGACGAACCAGCTGTAGAATCACACAGAGTCTGCAAGCAGCTCTCTATGGGGAGATTCAGGTAAGAAATTGCCCAGCACTGAAGTGCACACCCCCTCTGGGTTGTAAACCCAAAATAATATTGTCTTGCGCTGTATAGAGAGAGCTGCACAGTGCAAGCTCATAAAAATTTGCCCTCTCCCTCTGTGATGTTGCACTTCATATGTTTTATGAAAATGTTTCAGTGTGAATATCATGTAACTGGAATATGCTTCATGCAAAAGGTCTCTTGTAAGGTATCATTACAAAGCTTATGATCTACTGAGTGTGTTCATCCTATTTGTTTGCATGTATTATTTCTATGTCTGGAGTTAGGAGAATAAGATATAAACTTGTATTACTGATGTAAACACATTAAGTGGAAGCCATTAAGGGTCCTTCAGAATCAATGAACTGTGAATGGGTTTGTTTACCTGCAAGCCTTCCTGTGTTCTTGTAAGCCAGCCCAGGAAGAATGGTGGAATCCATCTTAAACCTGGTGCTTTTCCATTTAGAAGGAGGAGTGGGGATCCAGAGAGACAAAAGATTCCCGCCTCGTGCCAAAGCTATAAAAGGGAGTGGAAGAGAACAAAGGGAGGTCCTAGTTGTGAGAGAGCTCCTGCTTTTCACCTAATGTGCCTGTTGAACCTAACAAGGAATGTACCGGGGAAAGGATTGGGCCCAGACTAGGAAGGAGTCTAGTCTGAGAAAGAAGCTTATTGGAACATCTCTGAGGGTGAGATTTACCTGTATTCAGTTTCTTAATGTATTAGGCTTAGACTTGCATGTTTTGTTTGATTTTGCTTGGTAACTTACTTTGTTCTGTCTGTTATTACTTGAAACCACTTAAATCCTACTTTTTATGCTTAATAAAATCACTTTGGTTAATTAATTAACCCAGAGTAAGTGATTAATACCTGGGGGAGCAAACAGCTGTGCATCTCTCTCTATCAGTGTTCTAGAGGGCGGACAATGTATGAGTTTACCCTCTACCTTCTCTTGTAATTTCATATCCCAGCAGAAGCAGCTCAAGGGACAGTACAGGCAGCCTGAAGATAACAGGGTCGTATAAAGTACCCCTGGGGTCAGTCCTGTATCCTCTCCCCTTCCTCCCAGTGGGAGATCCCCTGAACTGCCAGAAAGGAAGGGGAGACAGACCAGTACTTCTCAGGAAGGAGGAGGGAGTTCAAAACTCTGGCCAACTTCTCTAACTCGCCTGCAGAGCTCTTCTGGAGAGACTGCTCTCCCCTGCCTTAGCCCATTTCTAGGTCTTTGTCTGTCTTTGTCTCCTCTTTTGGGCTGCATTGTTTTTCCTCCAGCCTTGTTGTCTCCCAGATTCTTTGCTCTTAATCTTCTCTCCCCCACTTGTGTTCTCCCCGCCCCTGCATTTCCTCTGCATCTTGAGCCTCTGTGTGTCACACATTGCTAATTACGCTCAAAGCTACCTGGAACTTCTTACTGCCAGCATGGAGAAAAGACTACGGTCAGTCAGGGGCACTAAACATCTACAATTATTTTTTTAAAGACCTGTTGTTTTGTTGGCCATTTACTCCCTCCAACTTTCAGTTTTTATAAAGTAATATCAGTGAGTGCTAGCTCCCTTTTATAGTGGTAATGTGTGAACCGAGAGCAAATGAGGAAAACCTAGAGCTGGGGCCAAAATCCCAACTTGGTGCTGGTCATCCCCTCCTCTCCAGCAAAGTTGAGGGCATGGCAGCATTGGTGTACCCAAAACTGGGGCTACTGCAAACCAGCCTCCTGAATCAGGTAGCTGTAACAGGATCCCTGTTGCTTCCCACTCTCCTATGTTAAATAGAGCTTCACCACCTGAGAATCTGGCTCACAGAGTGTCGATAGGCTGTTAGCTGGCAATGGGTTGATCAGAATGATGTCCTGTAATCCCCTGTCTTTCTCTGATTAGTACCCTTCAAAAAAGACGACATGCTTAAAGTTAAGCTTCTATTTATTGAATATTTTTCTCTAAACTAAAGCAAATAGTGACTATTTCAAGAGCAAAAGAAACAGAAATCAGCAGACAAAAACATTGCAGCTATTTTTCACACTCCTTTTGCCACATTTTGCTTTATGACTCCTGCTGTCTTGTAGATTTATCCTCTAACTTCTTGCCATGATCCTTGAGAGTTTGACTACCATACAACCTTAATTAGATACCAATACTGGATGTGGAGCTGCTTTTTTTTTTTTTCTCTTGGAAAGTTGTTGAGGCGCTTGTTGTGAGTTAAACAAAAAGCTCTTGCTTAGCTTTTGCATTGGTAAATAAGGAACTTCTGATTCTTCTATATAAGTAGCCTTGGCAAAGGAGTCTCTCTTAGCTGCTTATGTAACAATTGGAGTCTTCCGTTTTGCTTACAACATGCAAATAAATATTTTTTGTGTCTTTCCCAAGACTTCTTTTTTGGTTCTTGTTTTCTCTGGTGATTTTTAAAAAATACTGATTTAAATTTACAGGCTAGAGATGCTCCTGATTAAGTACAGGACATGCAACTAAATTTGACATGCAAATATTTTTGAAACAATAATACCTTAATTAATCAGTTCTCCAGAAAAATATAGGTGTTTTAAGAAAACTATACACCCCTAAATGTATATACTTTTACAACATAAACTCAATACAACTGTCTTGGAGTGTTGCGGTGCACTAGGCCACTGTCCCTAAGTAACTTTGGCTTTTTCAGTTGTGGTTCTGGCTAAGTCTGCACCACTGAATTACTGCTGATCTGGCACAGTTGCCAGTGATGGTACAAAACAAACTGCTTCATAAAATAGGGAGAAAATTCAAATGCTCACTGTTAACATATAATATAAGGCAAGTTCTCGTAACTTAGAGCTAATGGATATATGATAGACACTGTCATTGTGTGTACAAAAGCATTTCTCTCTTTATAAAAGCCCATAACAAAAGATTAAGCTTCACTCCTTCCACATCATTCAGATTTGTCTTTATTTGATGCTTACTATATTAATCTATTTTATACTACAGTTCTACCATAGTATTTTAATGATTCATGAGCTAATAATCTGAGCACTAAAAAGCTGTGTAAGAATAAACAAGACATATTCTAGTACCTGACTGAATTGTGAGGAACTTGTCCAGAGTCGTATCCCCAGACATTCAAACCTAGGTCCACTCCTCTTTTATCCCCTCACTTATATCAGCAAATTCACATCGTTTTTTTTTAAACATCTAGGACAATATTTGACATGAGACATCTCCTACAAATGTCCAATAAGTTCTGCATGCTGGAAAGAAGGTTCTGAGGCTTTAGAAACATTCACCAAGTTAATTAAACTGACAAAGTACTTGTAAACTAAGATGCTGTCATTGACCACTGCTGTATATGGCATATTGCAGTGGGTTTGATCCATTGACTTCAACGGGTGTTGGATCAGGCTCTGTGAAATTAAATTTTAAAAGGGCCAAAAATTTACAGGGTTCAATAAATAATGAATAAATAACAGAAGGTGAAATACTCCATTAGTTAAAGGCTAGTGGTTTGCTTTGTAGAGGAAGGAAGATAGAAGTCAGGGAGGGTGCAGATTTTTCTTGTGCCTAAATGTGTAGCCAGTGGGTTAAAGCTTCCAAGTATTTCCTCAGTCATGATGACACTTCTTTTGTCGTGTTCCTCCTCAAACCGAACAGTTGTTGTTTGGTGGTAGATTGCCAGCAGTTGGAGACTGCCTAGTAGACATTTCTTTTAAAATAAAAAATGGAACCCACAGCAGGTGGGGATTTTTGGGGGCCATTTTTGGCAATATCTCAATGGCAGCGTTAGCTCTTCAGCTCCTGATATGCCGATATACAATGTGGCTGCATTTTTTAAAAAGAAATCTAGTTACCATGGCAGTTGGGAGCTGTAAATGAAAGGCAGATGTGGCTGTGATTAAAAGCAATGCATGGGGCTTCACATAGAGGGAGAGTTGGTTTTGTTTGTGCCATAATTAAAATGAAATTCTAAAAAATAAATAAATCACAAATTTTGGTACAGTACTGATATCCTGTATTTGCTGAATAGATTTCGTTTTGTGTTTAACTGTCTGTGCTGTAACTAACCATTAGTTTAATTGCACTGTTTGAATTGGTTCCTTTCTCTTCAGTAAATTTCAGTTGGAAAGCCAAAGAATTTGGTTTGAAAAATCAGCAAAAAAAAAAAATGCTTGCAGCAGATATTTATGCTTTTTTTTCTTACAATTTTTTTTCCTGATTTTAATTACAAATAAAAATACCTTGTTAAAATGTAATTGCAGCCTTGACATTAAGAACAGTTAAGTGTTGTTTTTTAAATCTAAAGTAAACAAAAAAAACCCAGCTGATAGACATTACTATATTTACACATAGTCCTTCAGGTTGTAGCCTGCATTGTTCTCTTGCTGTGTGGCTGGGAACTGTTGTTGCTTAGTAGGGTAAATCCATGCTCCCTGCTGCTTTTTAAAACAGGATGTGCAGAAGATCACACCTGCAATGAACAGAAGTCCTGCTGAAATGAATCCAATATAAACAGCTCCTCCGGGTTCATTTTTACTGCTCTCTGGGACTGTTGGGTCCATAAAATTTGAAATGATCTCTCTTGTGTACCAGGATGTTGGTACCAACTCAAAGATTCCTGCAAGGATGAAGCAGACCCCTCCAGCAGAAGAAGTGTAGCTTTTGGTGTCCTTGTCCCCTCCCAACTTTGTGCACTTCATTCCTACTGTGGAGATGCAAATCCCAAAAGCTGATAGGATGCAAGACAGGACCATGGTCGTCCGTGCAGCCTGGATGTAGACAGGGAGGGATAGGACTGAATATTTCAGAGTGCAGCTAAACATCCCGGTGCTGTACCATGTGCAGTCCATCCAGAGCCCTTGCATCTGTGTTATAGCTGTTATGATATTTGAACCCACGTCTGCATTTACTTTCCAGTTGGGCAGTAAGGTGGCTGTGATGGCGCCGAAAACACCCAACAAAGCTAAAATAAAAGCAAAGAACTGTAGACCTGCTGATGCCATGATGATTATCTTCTGTCACCTTTTGTCTGCCCGTTCCTCTTCTGTTGTAAACGTATGTAGCTGGCTGATAGCTTCCCAGCCAAGGCTGTAGCCGTCTGTGTGTGACAAAAAAAGGAGGGGAGGAGAAGGGCAGGGGGAAAGAAAGGCGAAATCAGGAAACAAAAAAGCTTGCATTTAAAATAAGAGCTATCTGAATGAGTATCTGAACGTGACCCTGCAGCAGATGAGAAGCCTGCAGAACAGCTGAGCAGCTGTACACAAGGCACTTGAACATAAACGTTTACAAATGGACAGTGTTTTAGAGATCGATAACAAGAAAGAGCTGCCCTTTCATATGTGACTAAGCCATGAGCTAAAACTTGCTCCACCAAAGTTATGTTTAATGGTAGCATCCAGATCGTTGGCTTATTAGGCAAAGTGAATGCTGTATATAAAATTATAGAATTTGGCAAACATACTGGGGGACAATATATTTTACTCTTCAAGTACTTGACCTTAATTGTGTAATAGGAATTGGCATATAGCTGTTAATTGATTTTTTTAAAAATAAAAATATTGATAACATTTTCTATTGGTTCTAAAATGTTCTTGTTTAAAAATAGCAACCACTCTTGTGTCTAATAATACTATCACTGAATTACACATTTTTGGGGAGGAGCGAAGAGACGGGTCAGCTTCATTTAGAATATATTTACAATTAGGCTATCATTTGTGTAACCCTTTTCTGAATTTTCTCTTTAGTCCTCAGAGCACATGAAGGATTTTAGCAGCAGTTTTATGATTGTCAGCACAAACAAATAATGATTGCACTGCCATTCAACTGATCTGTCAGTCTTAGGTTCTATAGAACATCTGTTACTGTTGGATCTGTGGTATTTCTGTGACATGAAGAGATTCCAGTCAGTAACTCTTTGTTAAATCTAGTTTTAGGTGCTGAGTGCCATCAAGGCCTGGTGACTTTGGGAGCCGAGGCTTCTCAGCACCTTGCAAGATCATGCCCTAAGTCTCTGCCTTAAAAATCTTTCCCTAAAATTGAAGCTTGATGTCCAAATAAAGTGTCTGGCCGAAAAACAAATGTTTCCCCCCAGTCATTTTAATATTATCATTTACAATTGTTTTTATCATAATAAGAAAAAAGATCAGTTCTTAGTGACTTTTGAATTTATTCATCTCCGATCACTATAGGGTTGCCAACCCTCCAGAATTGGCTGGAGTCTCCAGGAATGAAAGATTAATATTTAATTAAAGATTATGTCATGTGATGAGACCTCAAGGAATATGTCCAACTACAACTGGCAACCCTAGATCACTAAGACTGGGAGAAAAAACCTGGGGTTAATTTACAATATAACCTTTATTGTATGCAGTGTTGTGGCTGTGTCGGTGTCAGGATATTAGACAAGGTGGGTGAGGTAACATCTTTTATTGGACCAACTTCTGTTGGTGAGAGAGACAAGCTTTTGAGCTGCACAGAGCTCTTCTTCAGGTCTAGGAAAGGTACTGAGTGTGTCAGTGTGACACACTCAGTACTTTTCCCAGGCCTGAAAAAGAGCGCTGTGTAAAATCAGAAGCTTGTCTCTCTCACCAACAGAAGTTGGTCGAATAAAAGATATTACCTCACCCACCTTATCTCTCTGATACAACCTTTAGGCTAGATTCTGCTACCTTTATACCAACTGTACCATAATCTGTGGTTTATCCCATCTAGATTAATATGGCTTGACCCTGTGCTCACGGAAGTCTGTGGCAAGGCTCATATTGACTTCAGTAGTACAGGATCAGTCCCAATGTGAGTAAGAAGGCCAGAAGACTCCCTTAGATATTTTTAGGGGGGGGAAATCTAGCTACTGAGGTGGAGATGGGATTATAACTATGCACATTCATCTGGAGAGAAATGATTCAACAAAAAAAATAATTATTTTTACAGGTGGAGTTAATGTACATTAGCCTGATTAACAGATTAGCTACATCATCTGTGGACAAAAGCCTACAATTAAAAACCAAACAGTTCTAAAAACAGTATAGTCCATTCAGTGAGTAATAGGCTTTCATTTAAGAAGAATCTGTTTCTCTTTCCCCCCCCCCCCA
>NW_020664436.1:36732251-36834496 GCF_002925995.2 Terrapene triunguis
CCCCCCCCCCCCCCCCAATGCATAGTGTTCTCCAGGGATATAGTAGGAGAAGCTAATATGTGCTGTCAGCTTTAAAAAAAAAAAAAAAAAAAAAAGCATTGAAAATGTCTGGTGCGATAGCCTTATTTCTTGTCTTGCTGAGTTGGGCACTTCTTGGGATGAGAGACTGTGTTTGTTTTTAAAAAGCTTCATTTGTACTATTATATGAATGAGTCATGAACTAAAAATATATATTTACACATGGGAGCCTGTTGTGTACCAAAGTGTATGGGTTGTGAAAACCAATTATGTATTTTACTGATTAAATACTTACTTTTACAGGGGAGGAAGGTTGAGTGGAGGGAAGAGGGCATTTGTACCCAAAAGAGTGAAACCATTTTGGAGGCATTCTGTAGCTGGAGTTGATACTGAGTATTTTATACCCTTTTATAAAATATCTTAATGAGGTTAGTTAAATACAAACCTTTTAAAAAATATTATTGCAGTGCCATTGAAGTGTGAAATGATCCTGTAAAAATGATTGTGGGGTTTCACATTTATGTGTCTTAATAACTTTCACATCAAACTTGCTCATTTCACAAGTAAAATTATGATTTTCCTAACTCACCAGCCCTGCCAGTTCAGCTAAAGATCTGAAAATCAAACCTCTGCACTTCGGTTTGCTCAGCATCCACAATAATAAAGACTCTATAGTTTGATGTTAAGTTTAAGTGCTTTCTTGGGACCTATGCCTAACTCTATCCATATTCAGGACAGCACTTACACACTTGCTTAAATTCCGTTAGCATAAATTCAAGCATGTGCTGCCCTAAAAGGGATGCTTTCCTGAATTGGGACCTTAGTGAAAAGTTCTGTTGATGGACAAACCAGAATAAAATCCAATCACTTTTCCATAACTATGACAGTTCTGCAAAACTAACAAGAAATTAAAGAGAGTAAATTTGTCACTAAAATCAGACTGTATAATTTTGAATACTCAGGGAACAGAGGTGCTGTGTAAGAAAGTGCCATTTTTATATATTCATGTTTCTGACCATAAACACACACCAGCTTTGCTGCTTAGACTGGCACTCTTTTTTAAACTCATGGTATTGAAGAGGAATTTTTACACTCACGTTACAGATGGAGGGTCAGGCTACATTAACAAAAGCCAGAACACTTGCAGTAATGTAATACCAAGGATATACATTTATGAGCGTGGACACAATTCCCTTTAAAATGATTGAATCTTCTGGGAGTCAGGTTGAATAGAAATGAGGCCACTTCTGTTTGTCATCCCAAGTAAGGCAACTTGGAGTCGCTGGAGCCTGTGAGGGAGGCCAGGATTAAGCAAAGCTTGCCTTATGAAATTACATCTGTTGTTGGCTGGGTGGGACTTTTAGCAGAGCCACAGGGAAGGGAGAGGCGTCAGCCTGGACTCCTGCAATGTGGTTGCCAAGCTCAGTGCTGTTTGAACACTTTTTAAAATGTCATTTATTTTTTTTTACTTGTGTAAATGAAAACAAGTGGAATTTGTAATGTCAGAGGTTTAGGGAAAAGTCACAAGAAATAGTATGTGGGGAAAGTTGAAGTGGAACACAAGCTTTTCTCAGATAGTTTGCTCTTATTTTCTTATGTACAACAAAGTGAAATTAGTTTAGATCAGTGTCTATGTGGAAGCAATACCCATTAAAGACTTTGTTATTTAGTAATCAAGTAATTCTCCAATTTTTATAGTGTGTGGGATTAGTGAATGAAATTAGAATTTCTGTGTGGTAGTTAGCATAGTTTTAGTCATGTAAGAGGCTGTTCTACATCTTTCCAGACATATAGTTGATACATTAGCCAAATTGTTACAGTTAAGGTACACATTTTAGAAAAACTGTTCCTAAAGTGATTCCAGCTTTAACATCAGTAACTCAGGCCACCCAGTCAGAAGACCTCCTCTTTTTCAGAATCCCTTCAGTTTGCTCAAACTACCAAGAATTTCTTCAGCAAAAGTATCTTGCACTTGCTGTTACAGGACCCTGTAAAGGCATGGCGTAGCTTCCATTTACAGGGCTAATTTGCATGGCTAGATCATCTCAAAACTTTCATTTTAAAAGTGTGGCTTTATCAGCACATTTGGGTTTTGAGTTATCAGCCTTTCTCACTACTTCATTTGTAAGTTTCAACATATTTAAACCTGCAAACATCAATCCAAAACATTGCTAGCAGTAGTTGTATGTTGTAATTAATAGGTATATGATAAATTCCAGGCACTATAAAACCTAGTATAAACACTGTGAACCATAATAAAAATACTATCTTCAATTTCTGTTTTTGTAGCACTTACCGCTGAATGTGAGGTCTGAGATGTTTTCTTCACTGGCAGTGCCCTGTAGAAATACAGTTTCTCTGGAATGCAAAGATCTGTTCTTCATATAAAATAGCATTGGCGTTTTATTAAGCAAAAATTGCTTTGTGTGTTCTTTTTCTCTCTTCTGCCACAAGTGTAGCCCTGTTGCCCATTCTCTCTCTCAGTTCCATCTACCAGAGAATAAAGGACCACTTTGTTCAATGAGTTGTGTTAGAGAAACACTCTGTTAGTGAGCAAAAGCGAAGAGATTATGAGAAAAACACATGTAAACCCTTTGTCCTAAATACATAATGATATCCAGATCCCATGATGAACATTATAAACATTTGGCATATACAGGAAAATCTTGAGAATCTAGAAAATTTACACGTGTGTGTTTTTAAAAAGAGATTTTAAAGTGGATTTCAATGGAATTGAGAGTCAGAATAAAGGAGTTTTTATATCAAAGCTAATTGTATATATGAGTTTACAGTTCCTAGTAAGATTTATACAGTAAGCTTGAATTCATGATTAGAAATGTTACATGCAATTCCATGTGATTTTCATATTTTACATACCTTTCATTAACAGTCTTTAGTCTTCTGTGGATCTTCCTGTAGTTGATTGTCTTTCCATGAGCTTGGATGAATGAATAAAGCAGTAACGCTCAAGGAGGCTTACATGGTAAACACAGAGCACTGGCAAATTGGCCCCAACAAGTCAATGTGAAGAAGCATGTTAAATCAAGAAGGGAGTGGGGAAAATGATGGTTGAGCAGTGAGATAAAGATGTATAATTTATGAGCTGTGGGGGAACATATTTGTGTTGCAGGATTTGTGAGAACTTAAAATGCTTTTGTGTTATCACTTTCTTACAAAGAATATTAGGGGGTCATCATAACCAGTTTCTTTTGTAACTTAATGAATTCTGTGGAGTTAGTATTTTAAAGCTGAACCACAGTATTACAGTTACTGTGTAATATGTACAACTTTCCATAACCTCTCATAGACCAAAAACTATCAGTAAGTTTTGATCCATAAAGAAGTGACCTACAAGTGTCTTAGCTTAATCAAAATGAGGGTATTTTGTTGCCTACTTGTAGTCTTCTTAGTTTAGTTCAGTGAAATCCTATAGTGCACGAGATACTTTTTTTTAAATATTTTGAGTGAATACAGCCTGTAAAACTCAGTTTTCAAAGAGATGATGTATCTTTAGTTCTGCTGTTTGGGGGGGGGGGAGGAATAAGAGGAAATTAGACATACCCTCCCTCCCCAAAACCCCCCATCAATGTTGAAGTTCTAACTTACTGCACAAAAGCAAAGAAATTCCAGGGAAATTTTTCAAATGTTGGGCCTCAAACTGGTGTGATATCAGAATCAGGTCCATTGGTGTTAGTGGGGTGGCACAGCTGCAAATGAGGAAAGAATATTTTCCTGAATATTATTTTTCACTAGGGTTAGACCTGAATGAAAACCCGAGATGTGAATGTGGCGAATTTTGAGGAAATTAGTTCTGCTTTCCAAATATACAGCTGTCCCTTATCTCTGTGGTGGACAGATAAAACCCCAGTTCTGAAAACTTGTCTTCTCAGAATGCTGGCTTGTGCCCATCTTATTTAGAGTGAAGGCAATTGATGCATCTCATTTTGGCGAAGTTTTAAAATAAAACTGAATCTCAGAAAGGAGTATCTAGGGTTGCAGCTAGCACTGCTCTGCTGCAGATGTGTATTTCCCATTATCTTAACTTTGTTGCAACTGCTGGGTAAGTGATAGTTACTTTACCTGAACAGTGATAATTGACTGGCACATAAACTTATTTTTCTTTAGTATATTTGTTTTCATTGTCCAGGGAATGGGCAGACCTAAGCTAAATTATATGTTTGTGTTGCAGTTGTTGTATCATGTGGCAGGAATCTCCATCATACTAGTATACCCTACGGGAACAAGGAGTGGTAATGAGTGTTGTTACACTGTTGGCAGATCAGTTTATTTCAATTGTAAACATTTTTAGCTTTTATTATTACTTTATTTTTGCATTATTTGTAATTATTTCTTGCGTATTAAAAATATTTGGAAAATAAGTAAAAAGAACTGACAATAAGATAAGCAAATGAATCAGTATATTTTAAATGCATTTGTGTATACTATGCTGCAGGTTTATGTTATTCTAGCCTTTTTAATATGCATAAAATAGAACGGGATAATAATGTATGTAATTTAAAGGAAGTGTCCAATTACAAGTAAAAAGCATTTTCCTGTATCTGTTGCCATAGTAACCAGGCAGTTTCCTAGGTTTCTAAGGAAAACGGTTCCTGTAATTGAGTGAATGCTGAGGAGTGCTTTGTTTTTTCTAGAAGCTGAAAATATTGCTGGTCAGCTGTGAGATTGCAAATTTTCTTCCAAAGGAAAGCTGGTGTCCTCCTAAATTGTAAATTGCATTTAATTTTTTTCTGAAATTTTCTTTACAAAGATAACTCCTACTTCCAAAGCCAAGGATTCATAAATCTCACTTTAAAGTCATTCTACAAAATGCAGGGGGGGCAGAGTGGATGACCCAAATGGGTTTTTTTGGTCCTGTTACCTCTTATTTTGTGAAAATTGTGTTTTTTATGTCTTAGGTTAAATTTTAAACAACAGTCACCTAAACTTGAGTACTCACGATGCCTGTGCAAACAGCTGATTGTGCATGTAAAATATGTTTTTGCATATGCAAACCAGCACTTGCATGTCCAGCTGCTAAATTTTCCCAGCTAAGTATGCATTTTGCATATGCAGATGATTAATTTGGATGTGCATGTGTCTTTTCATGAATGATTTTTTTTGGCTGCAGCATATACTCCCGGGGCCAAGTTGTGGTTTCAGTTACACTGATGTGAATCTTTTTTTCATTGATGACAGGTGGAATTTTTCTGAATTTACTTGAGTGTAGTAACCAGATTGTCATTTCAATCCAGAGCAGTGGTTCATCTAGTCTGACATAGCCCAATACCAGATGCTTCAGAGGGAGATGTAAAACTTCCATAATAGACAAATATGCAGTAACATGCCTGTGAAGGAAATTTCCTTCTAATCCCAGATAGTTAATGGTTGGTTTACATCTTGTAGCATGAGAGTTGATATCCTTTATACTTTTTATCCTATCTAGTATAACTGCAAATAATATTCTTATTCAGTTGAATATTTAATTCCTTTTCAGTGATGCTAACTTCATTGCCACACTAACTCTTGGCACTAGGTTCCATAGGTTAATTATGCATTGTGCTTAATACATATAGTATATGTAATTATCTGTTTTAGTTTGTTTCCTTTCAATGTTATTGGATATTGCCTTGTTCCTGTATTGTGTGAAAAGATAAATAAGAAAACTCTATTGACCTTCTCTGTGCCTTTCATTCTTATTTATGTAGTTCTATAATGTTCCCTTATTCCTCTCCTTTCTACTCTTTTTCAGTTTCACCTCATTTGGAACTTATGTCATTTGTTATTTACTGCAGGGCATTCTGTATCTATTTTATTATTGTTCCTATTATCTATATTACTTCAGTGCCTAGAAGCCCCAACCACGATCAGGGTCCCATTGTGCTAGGTCCTATACATGCATGTAGTAAGAGACTGGCCCTTCTTTGAAGATCTTAGTCTAAAAAGAGAAGATGTACAAAAGGTCTGAGTGGACATGGAGAGCTGCTGTGACCTGCCACGGTCAAATAGCACGTCGGTAGAAGAGCCAGGACGGAATCCAAGTCTCTTAGAGTCCCATCCACTGCTTTATCCACAGGGTCACCCTGTCCTTCTAGAGCCAACTCTAGATTTAGTCCTGAGTGGAGCGCAGGAGCTGGTCCAAGAGGTAACTATAACAGGATCGCTTGGAAATAGTGACCATAATACAATAGCATTCAACATCCCTGTGGTGGGAAGAACATCTCAACAGCCCAACACTGTGGCATTTAATTTCAAAAGGGGGAACTATGCAAAAATGAGGAGGTTAGTTAAACAGAAATTAAAAGGTACAGTGACTAAAGTGAAATCCCTGCAAGCTGCATGGGTGCTTTTTAAAGACACCATAATAGAGGCCCAACTTCAATGTATACCCCAAATTAAGAAACACAGTAAAATAACTAAAAAAGAGCCACCATGGCTTAACAACCATGTAAAAGAAGCAGTGAGAGAAAAATACTTCCTTTAAAAAGTGGAAATCAAATCCTAGTGAGGCAAATAGAAAGGAGCATAAACGCTGCCAAATTAAGTGCAAGAATGTAATAAGAAAAGCCAAAGAGGAGTTTGAAGAACGGCTAGCCAAAAACTCCAAAGATGATGATAAAATGTTTTTTAAGTACATCAGAAGCAGGAAGCCTGCTAAACAACCAGTGGGGCCCCTTGATGATCGAGATACAAAAGGAGCACTTAAAGACGATAAAGTCATTGCGGAGAAACTAAATGGATTCTTTGCTTCAGTCTTCACGGCTGAGGATGTTAGGGAGATTCCCAAACCTGAGCCGGCTTTTGTAGGTGACAAATCTGAGGAACTGTCACGGATTGAAGTGTCACTAGAGGAGGTTTTGGAATTAATTGATAAACTTAACATTAACAAGTCACCGGGACCAGATGGCATTCACCCAAGAGTTCTGAAAGAACTCAAATGTGAAGTTGCGGAACTATTAACTAAGGTTTGTAACCTGTCCTTTAAATCGGCTTCTGTACCCAATGACTGGAAGTTAGCTAATGTAACGCCAATATTTAAAAAGGGCTCTAGAGGTGATCCCGGCAATTACAGACCGGTAAGTCTAACGTTGGTACCAGGCAAATTAGTCGAAACAATAGTTAAGAATAAAATTGTCAGACACATAGAAAAACATAAACTGTTGAGCAATAGTCAACATGGTTTCTGTAAAGGGAAATTGTGTCTTACTAATCTATTAGAGTTCTTTGAAGGGGTCAACAAACATGTGGACGAGGGGGATCCAGTGGACATAGTGTACTTAGATTTCCAGAAAGCCTTTGACAAGGTCCCTCACCAAAGGCTCTTACGTAAATTAAGCTGCCATGGGATAAAAGGGAAGGTCCTTTCATGGATTGAGAACTGCTTAAAAGACCGGGAATCAAAGGGTAGGAATTAATGGTAAATTCTCAGAATGGGGTGGGGTAACTAGTGGTGTTCCACAAGGGTCAGTCCTCGGACCAGTCCTATTCAACTTATTTATAAATGATCTGGAGAAAGGGGTAAACAGTGAGGTGGCAAAGTTTGCAGATGATACTAAACTGCTCAAGATAGTTAAGACCAAAGCAGACTGTGACGAACTTCAAAAAGATCTCACAAAACCAAGTGATTGGCAACAAAATGGCAAATGAAATTTAATGTGGATAAATGTAAAGTAATGCACATTGGAAAAAATAACCCCAACTATACATACAATATGATGGGGGCTAATTTAGCTACAGCAAGTCAGGAAAAAGATCTTGGAGTCATCATGGATAGTTCTCTGAAGATGTCCACGCAGTGTGCAGAGGCGGTCAAAAAAGCAAACAGGATGTTAGGGATCATTAAAAAGGGAATAGAGAATAAGACTGAGAATATATTATTGCCCTTATATAAATCGATGGTACGCCCACATCTCGAATACTGCGTACAGATGTGGTCTCCTCATCTCAAAAAAGATATACTGGCACTAGAAAAGATTCAGAAAAGGGCAACTAAAATGATTAGGGGTTTGGAACGGGTCCCATATGAGGAGAGATTAAAGAGGCTAGGACTTTTCAGCTTGGAAAAGAGGAGACTAAGGGGGGATATGATAGAGGTATATAAAATCATGAGTGATGTGGAGAAAGTGGATAAGGAAAAGTTGTTTACTTATTCCCATAATACAAGAACTAGGGGTCACCAAATGAAATTAATAGGCAGCAGGTTTAAAACAAATACAAGGAAGTTCTTCTTCACGCAGCGCACAGTCAACTTGTGGAACTCCTTACCTGAGGAGGTTGTGAAGGCTAGGACTATAACAGCATTTAAAAGAGAACTGGATAAATTCATGGTGGTTAAGTCCATTAATGGCTATTAGCCAGGATGGGTAAGGAATGGTGTCCCTAGCCTCTGCTTGTCAGAGGATGGAGATGGATGGCAGGAGACATTGCCTGTTAAGTCCACTCCCTCTGGGGCACCTGGCATTGGCCACTGTTGGTAGACAGGATACTGGGCTAGATGGACCTTTGGTCTGACCCGGTACGGCCATTCTTATGTTCTCTTCTCTCTCTCCAAGCCTGTAACTCTTTGTGTTGCCCTTCTCTTTCTGCTATATTCTTTTGGAAGCAGGATTTACAGAAAACTTTGAATGCAGTTTTCAAGCTGTGGGCATAACATTGTTTGTATTATGGAATTACATGTTCGGTGTTATTCTTTGGTGTTTATCAGCCTAAAATCTTGTTGGATTTTTTTCCCACTGACACTGTACTTTGAGCACAAGTTTTCATTGAACTGTCCAAAGTGAGGTCCAGATATTTTTCCTGTGTGGGTACTGTTAGTGTAGAGCCCATCAATGTTTGAGTAATTAAAATATTTCTTCAGTCTGGATTCTCTTGCATTTGTTGCCATTAAATTCCATGTGCAACTTTTTTGCTCGATCACTTAGGTTTTTTAAAGTCCTTCCGAAGTTCCTCATAATCCACTGTACTCTTGACTCACCTAAATACACCTCTACCCCGATATAACGCTGTCCTCGGGAGCCAAAAAATCTTACCGCGTTATAGTTGAAACCGTGTTATATTGAACTTGCTTTGATCCGCCAGAGTGCGCAGCCCCGCTCCCCTGGAGCGCTGCTTTATTGCGTTATATCCGAATTTGTGTTATATCGGGTCGCGTTATGTCGGGGTAGAGGTGTAATTTTTTCACTTCACTGTTCACCCTCACTTCCAGATAATTAATAAACATTTTAGGAAATACTGATCCTAATAGAAATCCTAGTCACCCCCACTATTATAACCTCTTTCCATATTGACTATAAAGTCCTTAGGGTGACCAGATGTCCTGATTTTATAGGGACAGTCTTGATATTTTGGGCTTTGTCTTATATAGGCGCCTATTACCTCTCCCCCCACCCGTCCCGATTTTTCACATTTGCTGTCTGGTCACCCTAGGAGGCCTGGTCTACCCACAAAACTTGTACTGTTTTAACGATACCACAGCCCCCATAGTGTGAACACAGTTTATACTGGTATAAAGGTGCTTCTACCAGTATAGTTATTTGTATAGGGGAAGGGGAATAAGATCTACCAATCGGTATATCTGCATCTACTCCTGGAGCTGTACCAGTATAACTATTGGGATAAAAAAACCCAAAATTGTTAAACCAGTACCAAAGCTTTGTGTAGAGCAGTCCTAAGCTTCTTTTAATAATCTCTTGTGTGAGACGTCAACCAGAAAATGTGGGTTCAGACAGGTTGAGGAGATACAGAAACCATACTAGTTTCTTATCATATATTCCTCATCCAATTGTTTTATAGCTCTGTATTAAATAAGTTTGCCTAGTTTTGCAGAGAGGCTCACTGTTTTGTAACTCCCAGGATCAATTCTTGTGCTTTTTTTAAAGATAAGTACAGCATTGGCTGATCTCCTATTCTCTGATGTAGTAACTGATTTTAATGAGAAATTACATATTTTTACTGCTCAGCCACTTCATCCTTAAAGTTGAGTATACTTTAATACTAGTGTAGTACTAATTTTCAGTCCGATCCCTCTTATAAATATGTTTTTACTTCATTGTAGTACTTTCAATATTACTTAGCTACTCAACTACAATTTTGAACAAATTCCTATGTTACAGTCAGGATTAAATCAAAAATAGACTCGTGTGCTTTAGAACTAGCTGTTTCAAGAAACTGAGTATAACTGAGTAGAATTTGATCCCTTATTTTGAAAATTTACCCCATACAATCCAGTATTCCTTGTTGTTCAGAATGAAAATTTTTAGCCTTGTCTGTACTCATGGTTAAGTAATTTAATCAGATTAATTTTGTCTAGGATGATTCTTATGTACAGTAGGAAGTTACTGTTTCATTTTACTTTTAGAACTTTTTTGTTGTTGCTTATATATGAGGATTGTGGCTACATTATTCCAACATAATTTCCGTTATGCAAACACAGAACGGTCCCTGCTCCAAAGAGCTTACTTTTTATACTATAAAAATAACAGAATAAAGTAGGAAACATGTAACACAAGGATTACAGATGAACTGTTGCAAGAACTGTAGTGCACTGGCAGTAACTATGCTGCTCATTCATCATTTGAATTTACCCCCAAACTTACTTCCTCAGTATTCACCTCAACCGGCTAAGACTTGTTAAAATGCAACTTGCCTTTTAAAACATGTTAGCTAACACGTTCAAATGTTACTCATTGTACCCTAGTCTACACAAGCCCTAATACAATATGAAACATATGATGAAGAGTGAGCAAGACCTGTAATATATAAATATAAATAAATAAATGACTTTCCTCAACTGCCCCTCAGCCTAGCTGTTAAATGTTGGCTAATTTCTTCTATATATTATGGCAGAATTGTGTTTTTTAGGAGGGTGTGGAAGAGAGGTTATTAGCTTCACGGATTAATTCCAGGAGTGTGTTCCAACATAGGAAGTGGCATGGAAAAAAGTACAGAGATGTTTGAGAGAAGAGCAGTCAAGCAGATGGCTGAAGCTGGTCTCATTGGCAGAGCAGCAGGGGCAGGTATATGTGATGCAATAAGAGGCAAGTGGATAAGTGTGAAAGGGCAGACTTGTGAAGGGCCTTGAAGGTAAAAGACAAGACCCTACGGTTGAAATTTCACCCTTGAACTTGAGTAATTGTAATGTTATTTCACAGCTCTGTATCTGCTAGTTATTTTCAAGCCATTAATGTATCTTTTTATGTTATGCCAAATGCTGATTCCTGACACCCACGCTGCTAGTTTAGGAATGGTAAGAATGTACACTGGAGGGGAAAAAATTAGAAAATGTAAACCTGTGTTCACTATCTATCTAATATTTTGCTTTTTTTTAATAGGTGGATGTGTCAGTAGTGCACTTTACCCCTTTGGTGCAACCAAAGATACAGCAACCCTTTAAGCTGGTGGAAAAGGTCGTTAAAAGTGTTTTTCAGTTCAGAAGAAAATACTGCTGTCGGGGAGTGGAGTAAGTAAATTCTTTAACCAGAATTCTCTTTAGAACAATATTATTGTTGATGCCTACTAAATCCATCAAGAATAATGGAGCCTTCCTTACATATTCTGAGTTTGTTCACTTTATGTAAATCTGTACTGCTTACAAGGCATCTCGGTTCATCACATCCAGCTCTCCTCAAAACACTGACTGAAGACAAAAGCAATTCTAATATCATTTACATAGAAGTTTACTCTGGGTGCACACTTGCTCCATAATTAAGCCCTAATGCTTTTTTATTTGCACAATACAGAATTTAAGCCTGTGGCATTACCAGGTTAAATTTGTAAGCTTTTGAATAGTTTGTTTTTAAACTTTTTTTTAATCTTCTGAATACAGATTTGTGAAGAAAAAGACCAAAATAAATTCTGAACTGAAGATAAATTGATTAAATTATATTTTACTAGCCAGGAACAGGGGAAGAATTATTACTCATATGGAGGTAGTGGCAAAAAGTGAGATCATCACCTCCACTCTGGGCCCTTTACACTGGGTAAAAAGGCCGCAGTGGTATAAAGACATTCTAAAAGCCCTATTGTAAAAGCTCGGGGAGAATGGTCCAGTGCAGAAACTGAGGAAGACAGTTGTATGCTATCGTCTGAGGACTGGCTCAGACACTAGCATTGGGGGCGTACCCACGTCAGGGTCACAGAATGCAAAGCTGCAGAGACTCTGGGGAGAGCTGCTGCTCACAGGAAGCTGGGCCTGTGCTTCTGTGACTTTAGCCAGCCCTGTTGGGTTGTCGAATTATGCTGGGGATCACTTAGGTCTGTGGAGCAGCCTAGAATTGCATCTGACTCTGGGTTGCCAGCTCTGTGCTGCATCCTTTAGTGGTGCAGCACAGTATCTCACCATAGCAGGTGAGCTACATTTATTCTCTGGGGGGCCGGCAGTTGATCTAAACCCGCAATGCCAGTTTGTCCGTGCTAGTGGCTGAATACATACCTTTGCAAGGTGGTAAGTGAACAGGATGAGCTAGTGTGTGACACACTCTTTAGTTCAGAAACAACTACTGAGGAGCAGAAAATACAAACATTGCTTTGTTTGTATTTTCAGAAGATTGAAAAGATCATCAGTTATTGTTTAATCTCAAATTTCTGATACTGTTTAAAGTTCTTTGTAAGGGAAAAAAAAAATCTGCATTTTTTTTGCATGTCTCGTATCCAGTAGCAGCTTAACGGGCCTTAGTACTGTGCCTAGCATGTAATTAAGGATCACAATCCTCTTATTGTTTAGCTGGTCAAAAGAAAGTAGCAAATTCTAGATGCTAACTCAGGAGTCCTTATAATATGATGTTTTAGATACAGTTATATGAAAGCAAGGTGGTAGGCTGAATGAGTAGTGTATCTATAACATGGAAAACATATGGCATGTAAAGGAATTGATACATTTACAGTTTAAGTAAAGTTGCTAATGAAGTATAGTTTGAGTTACTATACAAGTCTGCGTCTCATTTTAGAGCATTATAGATGGTCAAATTATCTAATGTGACCACCCCAAGATGCAGTATTTTCCACAACCAGTGCATTCTCCCCTTTGAATTACAAAATAATTTGAGATTTGAAATGTTCAGCCTCTATGGCCTATTTATCCTTGGCTTCTCTACTGAGCTTGCTAGACAGTAAGGGTGACTTCTTTTTTACTAAGGTTACCAAAAGTCATCAAGATGGTAAGTACTATCACAAAATTTTGACCTGATCCAACTAACCAATTCTTGTCCTCTCCTTCCTAAATATTTAAATATTACAGATAATTTAAAATGGAACTAAAATACATACGTCTATGTTGAAGTCACATTTACTCCAGAATTAAACTGGCAGTCTCCCACTAAATTTGTTTAATTTGCCAACTCATGTTTAGATGTTAAGAAAATAATTGAAAATTTAAGAAGATCTATTTCTTTTCAGCAAACTAAGCATTCGAGTTGGGGATATGCTTATGGTGAACTAAATCTTTAAGAAAAGCACACAGACAGGGATGAAGATAATTTTTTTTTTAAAGAAAAAAAATTTATTTGAATGTCTTCCTCTTCGTTCCCTTTCAGAATCTTGTTTCCAGAAGCTGAACGCCTGGAAAAAAGTGAACAGATGCTGATGTTGGCAGATGTGGATCCAACTCTGCGTCCAGCTCAGCTCTCCATTTTACATTTTAAAAACCTGTGTGATGCATACAGGAAAATGTGTGATGAAAACACAAACCTTTTCAGTTACAACTACAGGGAAGAACTGAAGCAGAAGAAGAGAATTAGAAAAAAAGGACACTTGGAGCAGTCTGAACAGGAAGACCAGCTCTAACATGTCAGGCACACTACTTTTTTCTTTTTAGATGCACAATCTATAATTGTTTTCGTAAAAGGAGACTGTTTTCAAAAATTACACATCTATATATACACACTTTGTTGAAATACTGGAGGAAGAGGGGCGGCTTCTATCTTTCTTATTTATTCCATTCTGCTATACAGAAAGAGGATGCACTGAATATGGGATCCGTAACCTGCTAAGGTTTGGTGTATTTTCCACTGTGTTTTTCAGGTCCTGATTCAGCAAGGTAAAGTTAGACACATGCTTCAGAACCTTGGTAAATGGGGGCCTCTCTGAAACGAATGGGAGTTTTGTATGAGTGAGAGGTGCATTAGTGAGTCCTTAAAGTAAAATTTTACTTACTATTCCAGCATAACAAACTTTATGTGATAGTGTTTTTCATTTCACTCTCCTTATCCTAGAACACTCTACTGGGCAGAAATCTTATATTAATGCACTCAAGCAAATAGCTTCACGAAGGATAAAGTGCACAGGAGGCTTGCTAATACTCTTATTTATCCCAAACAAAAGAACTCAGTCTTGAAAGCTCCAGTAGGAGAAAGCTGCGAATAAAGCAAGAAACTAGACATTAGACATAATGCTCTTTTTCCTTTTACTGTACAAGTTGGTAGAGAAAATAAAAATACATTCAAATAAAAGATTACAGTACAAGCTTTGTTTATATTTACATATATATATATATAAAGTTAACAGCATCTTGCAACTTACAAAAATGACTCCTGCACTCTTGTGCACTAAAACACCTTAAAATAACTTAATTCTGCTTTAAATAAAGCAAAAATTAAAACTGCTGAAAAAATGCCCAAAGGAAAAGTTATTTTGACTTTTTCTTTTAATAAAGCTATAAGATCACAATTCCTCCAGCACCTTTTCCACATAACTTAAAATAATTAGAATGCACCTTTTTAAAGGACACAACATCATCTTGCTAACTGCTCAAAAGGGATAAACTAATTTACAGACTCTGGCCAGCTTAATCTATTTTTCTTGATCCACAATAAATTAAAATAACTTAAGAATCCTTTACAACTATATTTTTGTGGAAAAATGTATTAGTGCACAAAACCAACAGTAGTTTTTCAGCAATTTCCACATAATCACTAGTTTTAAAGCAAATCAAGTAAGTCAAATTTTATGTGGACATTAAAATGTTAAATAACCTGTTAAATCATATAGCACTCACACAGCTAGGATTGTCCATGCCTCTCCACTGTTTCATAAAAGCAGTCCTCATTAACTACAGAAGCTAAACTCTGGACACTAAATTCCCTCTCTAAAATAGAATTCAGATCCAAGTTTGCACTGTCAGAGTGACTGTCAAGAGAATGGTGATGTTCTTGCATTGCCAGTAACGTTCCCTTGTTATGCTTTGTGCTGTTTGCTTTTCGTTTAATTGGACAGAAATGCCCACGCACCAGCTTTGGATGTTCTCCTGCCTTATAACCATCCCCAGCCTCTTTTTCAGCGAGCGGCTTGTGCTCTGTGTCAGCACTAGGCTCCTCTGAAATCTTCAGCCGCTGGAACTGTATTTCAATGTCTCTTGTAGGGCTGCCCTTCTTTAGGCTCTGCTGATAGTCATCCTCATCATCACTGAGAATATCAGATTCCTTGACAAGGCTGTTTGAAAAATCGGATGTGCAGCTCGGAAAGTGTTTCATAGGAGATGAATTTTTGGATTCCTGTATGCTTTCTGTGGTATGGCAGCTGCTACTCTGAGTACTGCTACTCAGGCTGCATTCATCAGAATCCAGTAAGTTTCCTTTCCCTGTATCATTATTCCACTCATTACTGGAGGAATTCTTCAGTACCTTAAGGGGTCTTGTGGAAGCTGCAAGTATAAAAGGCAGTCTTATTTTTGCATTAAAACAACTTTCAGAAAACAAGGGAATTATACAATATCCCTCAGTAGCATAATCATAAGATTATGGCTTTCTGATTTATAATTTAATTAGTCCCATTTTAATCAAAATGTATTGTATCCTCTATGAGATCAGACTGCTGGTATTGACAATATTTGATCTTATATTGCTCTAGCGGTTGTAAAGTTACTGTGTATTTGGTACATGCAAAATCCTTCATAAAGCCACAGATATGGTTCGCAAAACAACAAATCTAAACAATAGTGAGGCTGGGTCAATTACCTAATGTATTGTATGGCCAAGTGCCACCTGAGTCTAAATTCATTTTTCTGTCAGTTGCTTCCCATGATGCAAGAGGAATGCTATAGTCATAACTGTCTCAACTCCAGGTAGACAGGACTTGCAATATTGGCAACATTAGTGGCCAATTTATAGATTCCTAGGCCAGAAGGCTGTGATCATCTAGTCTGACCTTCTGTATAACCAGGCCAGAGAACTTCCCCCAAATAATGCCTAGAGCAGATCTTTTAGAAGAACATCCAATCTTGATTTTAAAATGGCCAGTAATGAAGAATTCACATTCCAGTGGTTAATTACTCACTGTTAAAAATTGATAACTTATTTCTAGCCATTGAATTGTGTTAGCCTTTCAATCTAGCAGAGAATGGTCATTATTAAATATGTTATCCCTGTCTAGGTACTTAGACTGTAAGTTACCCCTTAACTTTCTCTTCGTTAGACTCATAGTGATAAGCTAAATAGATTGATCTCCTTAAGGCATGTTTTATAAGCCTTCAGTCATTCTTATGGCTCTTCTCTGAACCTTCTCCAATTTATCAACATCCTTCTGAATTGTGGATGCCAGAATTGGACAAAGTATTCCAGCAGCGCTCTCACCAGTGCCAGAAACACTTTAAAATAACCTCTACTCCTACTCGAGCGTTCCCATTTATGCATCCAAAGCTAGCATTTGGCCACAGCATCACACTGGGAGCTCATGTTCAGCGGATTATCCACCAGGACCCCCCAAATCCTTTTCTGCATCACTGCTTCCTAGGAGTGAGTCCCCTATTGTCTAAGTATAGCGTACTTTCTTTGGTCGTAGATGTATACATGTACATTTAGCCATAGTCAGCTGTTTGTACCCAGCACTAGAAAGCAGTGCTCCAAAGAAGGCCTGTATTTCACCAAAAAATGCACTGATAAAGCACTCTGGTGGATTGGACAGATGCTGTTAGGGAACAAGCCCTCACTGCCTTGCCTCACTTCCCTCTTTTCACTTCATTTTCTGTTCTGTTGCCTGAACTTTGGATAATGGTAGGGCCAAACCACTAAAGAAAGCCAAACATCAGTTAGAGGAAGCCTTGTAGTGGGTGGAAAGGCAATACCTTTCCAAAGTAATAAATTTGATGTACACTAGGTCTGTTGGTGGAAGGAAGCTAAATGGGGTAGATTTAGGGTGGGGGACATAAAGGGGGTAAGTGGCAGCAGTTCTGTGGCATACTTCTGCTGCTCCCTTAACCCCTACACCAGAGGTAGATTTTCTCTGTGGCAGTGTCCTTGCCTGGGGATATGACAACAAAAGTTAATGCTAACTGTTAGCAACTTATTTTGCTTCTCCCACCGTGATACCCCCCTGAGTGAGGAAAGTATGGCAGCTGTTTGCCCCACCCCTCAGAGAAAACATGCCACGATGAGGGAAGGGATGCCCTGGGATTAGTGAAAAGAGTTGGAGAGCCATGGGATTTTCCAGAAGATCTCGGTTCTGGCCCAGAGCTGGGCAAACTCCAGACTGCCCCCCTGGCAGAATTGTATTTGAGGGTCTAAGCTTCTGTATGGTCTTTTTTCCCCATGGGGATGAGGGATAATAACTAGGGCTGTCGATTAATCGCAGTTAACGCACGTGATTAACTCAAAAAAATTAATCGCGATTAATTGCAGTTTTAATTGCACTGTTAACCAATAGAATACCAATTGAAATTTAATATTTTGGATGTTTTTCTACATTTCATATAGATATATATAGTATTCTGTGTAGTAATTGAAATCAAAGTGTATTATTTTTTATTACAAATAGCACTGTAAAAATAATAAACAAAAGAAATAATATTTTTCAATTCACCGCATACAAGTACTGTAGTGCAATCTCTATCATGAAAGTGCAACCTACAACTGTAGATTTTTTTTTTGTTACATAACTGCACTCAAAAACAAAACAATGTAAAACTTCAGAGCCTACAAGTCCACTCAGTCCTACTTCTTGTTCAGCCAATCGCTAAGACAAACAAGTTTGTTCACATTTATAGGAGATAATGTTGTCCTCTTCTTATTTACAATGTCACCAGAAATCAAAGGCAGGCATTTGCATGGCACTTTTGTAGCCGGCGTTGCGAAGTATTTACGTACCAGATACGCTAAATATTCGTATGCCCCTTCATGCTTCGGCCACCATTCCAGAGGACATGCTTCAATGTTGATGATGCTCATTAAAAAAGAATGTGTTAATTAAATTTGTGACAACTCCTTAGGGGAGAATTGTATGTCTCCTCCTCCTGTTTTACCTGCATTCTGCCATATAGTTCATATTATATGGCAATCTCAGATGATGACTCAGCACATGTTGTTCATTTTAAGAACACTTTCACAGCAGATTTGATAAAACGCAAAGAAGGTACCAATGTGAGATTTCTAAAGGTAGCTACAGCACTCGACCCAAGGTTTAAGAATCTGAAGTGCTTTCCAAAATCTGAGCGATGAGGTGTGGAGCATGCTTTCAGAAGTTTTAAAAGAGCAACACTCCGATGCGGAAACTACAGAACGCAAACCACTAAAAAAGATCAGCCATCTGCTGGTGGCATCTGACTCAGATAATGAAAATGAACATGCATCGGTCTGCACTGCTTTGAATCATTGGGTTCTCCATCATCAGCATGGACTCATGTCCCCTGGAATGGTGGTTGAAGCATGAAGAGACATATGAATATTTAGCACAGTTGGCACATAAATATCTTGTGACGCCAGCTACAACAGTGCCTGTTCTCACTTTCAGGTGACATTGTAAACAAGAAGCGGGCAGCATTATCTTCTGCAAATGTAAACAAACTTGTTTGTCTGAGTGATTGGCTGAACAAGAAGTAGGACAGAATGGATTTGCAGGCTCTAAAATTTAACATTGTTTTATTTTTGAATGCAAGTTTTTTTGTATATAATTCTATATTTGTAAGTTCAACTTTCATGATAAAGAGATTGCACTACAGTACTTGTATTAGGTGAATTGAAAAATACTATTTTTGTTTTTTACAGTGCAAATATTTGTAATCAAAAATATAAAGTGAGCACTGTACACTTTGTATTCTGTGTTGTAATTGAAATCAAATATTTGAAAATGTGGAAAACATCCAAAAATATTTAAATAAATGGTATTCTATTATTGTTTAACAGTGCGACTAATTGTGCGATTAATCGCGATACGTTTTTTTTTTAATCGTGTGACAGCCGTAATAATAACTGGCACTTTTGGTATAAAGCCTCTCTACCAAGAAGTAAATTATATTTTAAAACATGAATTACAGTAAAAATATGCCGCCCTCTTCATGTCTATAAAGAGAAGTGGTTTGGGTCATGCTATAGTAATCATGAAACTGCCAGTCTATATTTCCCAGTCTATCAAACGGACTCTTACCCAGTTTGGCTGAAACAGGAATGCGGTTCTTGAGTGGAACTAGGCGATCTTTACACGTTTTCTCCAATGGCGACTCACATTTTATGTGACGTCTGAAGTTCTCCCGCAGAATGGAACGAATCACCTTAACAATGTTAGTCTTGCTTTCACAGTCGCTGCAAGGTTTAAGGGAACAGCAATAAGAGGGCAGATTACAGGTCACTGTAATTTTTTTTGTTTTCCCATGCCCAAGCAATCTTTCCATTCGGAAGCAGCCTTCTTTGCTACTGAAGGTTGGTGCTGTTTAGTTATTTATACAAAGTGGAACAGCTTCAATAGGATGGTTGAAGGAGTCTGTAGCGGGGTGGTCACCCGCTCCTGCCCTGAGGGGTTTAAAACAGCCCTGGAGGAGGGCTGTGGAAGGGCAAGACACCTGGGCTGATTGGGAGGAAACAGGCTCAGCTGGGGCCATGCCCCAATCGGGGCCCAGCTGGCCCTATAAAGGCTTGAGCCAGGAGCTCAAGCAGACAGACAGACAGTCTCTCTCTCTCTCTCTCAAAATGCAGGGAGCTAGAGACAGGGTACCTGAGTGGAGCAGGCCTGGGGAAAGGCTGGGGAGCTCCAGCCTGGAAAGCCCCAGGCTGCAGCCTAGCAAAAGGCAAATAGGTAATGGGGGTTGCAGAGGGCAGCCCAGGGGTAGGCAAAGGCAGCAGGTCCAAACCCAACATTGCCAATGATGAGTGGCTTATACTGCAGTCTGCCCCAGGGAGCGGGGGCTAGTTGGTGACTGGCAGTGGCCTTATTCTGAGGTGAGGTGGGGATAGTGGGTGGGGGTTCCCTGGGGAGGGGAGACCCAAAGAGATAAAGGGGGCAGCCCCCCAGATAAAGGGGCACCGGGGTCCGGTAGGGACACGGGGGCCAGCAGTGGCGGCAAGACACCGGCCTGAAGAAGGCGCTCCGGAAGCTGGAGAGCTAATTCCCGGAAGTAACCAGCACGAGGCGCCACTGGGTGAGTCTGCGCATTGCTACAGAATCCCACCCCAGAATACCCAATAGCCTACTGGTGAATGTACTAGACATCAGGCAGATGGAGGGGAACTGAACCTGGGTCTCCCACATTCTGGGTGAGTACTCTAACCATTTGGCTAAAGGCGGCAAGCTCCTTCAGCAGCTGTGTTTTATGCAAGGCCCACTTGGGTAGTGCCTACCAGATCAGGCGCTGCAGGGGAGATAGGCAACTCCTAGTTTGAGGATCCTGTTCAGGTTTAGGCATGAGAGAGGCAGCTGTATGCATGCCCACCAGAAGAAGTTTAGGGGACTGAAGCAGCTGAAAATTAGGTGTCTAGGAAAGTTAGGTGCCAGCTGAGCAGGGATTTTAACGATCTAAATTTCGGACTTAGGCTCCCAAATGCCACTTCAGGTATCTAAGTCCCTTTGTGGCTCTAGCCATTGACTGCATCAGCCATAATTCACTGAAATTTAAGATCATACAATAAAACGTGTGCAGATTCCTGACACAATGAATGATTGAGCCGAATTCACTCTAATTTCAGATATTTTCTATGCATCGAATTCCATCCAATTAAACATTGCCTCAGTGCCTGGATTTGAGGTGATGGGTGTTTTAGAAGTGCTGAGAGACAGGAAAAAAGGTCACTTGGAAAAATAAAATGTTCTCTTGTCATTCCATTAGTGTAATTTTGTCAAAAATATATCTTCATGTCAAGTTTACCTGCTGCACAACTGAAAGATTGTTTCTGGCCTGCCTTCTATTTCTGACTTTGTATGAATCAGTTCCCAGATGCAATTGTTTTCTGTTCCTACAGATAGGAAAAAAAAAATTGTGAATAATTCATGCCTTCAGACTACACAGACAACAATATAGATCTCAGCGTCTCACCAAGACAAGGTTCATAGAAAAGCTGATATCTGCATGATGAGCTGCAACCCGCGGAGGAGTGGTAAGTTTTATGACTTACAACTTGTCTTTACAAACTCAACTTCTTTTCCAGAACGAGACTCTTCCTTTCCATCACTCGCTTCAACGGACACGAACATGCTCCTCGTTACTTCTGAAGCCTTGAAATCCAACCTACCAGCCCCTATGAGGACTGATTATTAGGCCTTTTCTCACCAAGAACGTTGACCTTGAACTTCCAATGGCAACACTAGGCTACTCCTTGCATAGACAGGATTCTCTTTGCTTCTGTGTCTGCTTTATCTCCCCTCCTGCTCAGCTACCAGTTTGTCACGTAATTCAGTTCAGCTCTGCTATATCAACTGGGGCTGATTTAGATCTCATATCTGAAGCACTTACATGGTCTCCATCACCATAGTATTAGAGCCCTTCACAGTTGTTAATGTATTGGTCCTCACACACACCTGTGAGGTAGGGAAGTGCTATTATCCCCCTGCTTACAGATGGGGAACAGAGGCACAGAGATTAACCATGGGATTTTCTAAAGCACCTAAAAAAAGAACAGGAGTACTTGTGGCACCTTAGAGACTAACAAATTTATGCTCTAATAAATTTGTTAGTCTCTAAGGTGCCACAAGTACTCCTGTTCTTTTTGCGGATACAGACTAACATGGCTGCTACTCTGAAACCTAAAGCACCTAGGCACCTAATTTCCATTGATTTCAGTCAAGTAGGCACCTAAGTGCTTTTGAAAACTCCACCATAAATGACTTGCCCAAGATCACACAAGAAGTCTGTGATGGAGCAGAGAATGGAACCCAGATCTCTGGCTAGCACACTAATCCCTGGACAATCCTTTCTCTCATGCTGCATGCTGGACGGCAGTGATATTGCGGGGGGGGTGTCAAGTATGATAGAATTTGGCCCACGTTATCATTAGATTGCTTTGAGCAACCTCTTCAGGTTTTTCCCTACCCTTTTGTTGTGGGTTTCTGTTTTGCCATGTTAACCCTAACCTGTTGCAGCTCTATTCTGAGTTTGTGTCATGACATAGCAACACCACCCTAGCAAGTCAGCTTCAGGCTAACACTTTAACATCCAACATTCTTGAACTTGTTCTCTGATTACAGAAGGGAAGAAAATGAGGTGTGAAGACAGAATATCTGAATGAAAATATCTATTAGTGTATAAAGCCTATGGCCCTTACAAGCACATGCTACTGCAGGGTGTGGGTGTATAAATGTTTAGAGAGCGAGAGAGGTGGACATATGTTTATCTGATACTACATTGTGTACCTGGGTTGGAAATGTTTGCCTGTTCACAAGACTTCAGGAAGCAATGTGTAGATACCAATACATTAGGAACTAATAAAGTAAAATATAATTACCTGCTGTATTCCCCAGCCGGACTTGAAGAGCAGATAAAGGAATTAGCCAACGAAATTTAAATGGATCCAAGTCGCCATAATTATGTGCGGCCCGTACATTATTAGGCTACAAATTGAAAAATAACAAAGACATATTTTAAAAAAAAGAGGTAAAGCAACGTAATTGATGTCTGCATTGATATAAATTTCAGAGTGGTAGCCGTGTGTCTGTATCAGCAGAAACAACAAGGAGTCCTTGTGGCATCTTAGAGGCTAACAAATTTATTTGGGCATAAGCTTTCGTGGGCTAAAACCCACTTCATTGGATGCATGAAGTGGAAAATACAGGAGCAGCTATAAATATATGAAAAGATGGGGGTTGCTTTACCAAGTGTGGGGGGAATCCAGGGGTGGGTTGAGAGAGTTCTGTGTGGGGCATTTGGGGTGCGGGTGGCTCAATGGGGGATCTGGATGCACAGGGGCTTGTTGGGAGGTTCTGGGTGCAATGGTAATGGGACTCTGCAGGGGGGTCCAGGTGAAGGTGGGACTCAGCAGCAGGGGTCTAAGTGGGGTGGGGGATAGAGCTCATAGGGTGTGGGGGACTCAATGGGGGGAGCCAGATGCTGGGCGAGTTGGGCTCAGTGGGGATTTCTCACACTCACAGACCTTGGGAGACAGGTCAGTCCTCGCTTACAGGCAGCCCCCCAACCTGAAGCAAATACTCATCAGCAACCACACACCACAGCACAAACACCAACCCAGGAACCAAACCCTGCAACAAACCCCGGTGCCAGCTCTGTCCACATATCTATTCAAGGGACACCATCATAGGACCTAACCACATCAGCCACACCATCAGGGGCTCATTCACCTGCACATTTACCAATGTGATATATGCCATCATGTGCCAGCAATGCCCCTCTGCCATGTACATTGGCCAAACCAGACAGTCTCTACGCAAAAGAATAAATGGACACAAATCTGACATCAGGAATCATAACATTCAAAAACCAGTAGGAGAACACTTAAATCTCTCTGGTCACTCAATAACAGACCTCAAAGTGGCAATTCTTCAACAAAAAAACTTCAAAAACAGATTCCAACGTGAAGCTGCAGAACTGGAATTAATTTGCAAACTGGATACCATCAGATTAGGCCTGAATAAAGACTGGGAGTGGTTGGGTCATTACAAAACCTAAACCTAATTTCCCCAATACTAATTTCTCCCTAGTGTTACTCAGACCTTCTTGTCAACTGTCTGTAATGGGCCACTCTCTTACCACTTCAGAAGTTATTTTTCCTCCCTTGGTATCCTGCTGTTAATTGATTTATCTCGTTAGACTGACCTCACACTTGGTAAAACAACCCCAATCCTTTCATATATTTATACCAATGGGGGGAGGGATAGCTCAGTGGTTTGAGCATTGGCCTTGCTTAAACCCAGGGTTGTGAGTTCAATCCTTGAAGGGGCCACCTAGGGCTCTGGGGCAAAATCAGTACTTGGTCCTGCTAGTGAAGGCAGGGGGCTAGACTCAATGACCTTTCAGGGTCCCTTCCAGTTATATGAGATAGGTATATCTCCATATATTTATTTATACCTGCTCCTGTATTTTCCACTCCATGCATCTGATGAAGTGGATTCTAGCCCACGAAAGCTTATGCCCAAATAAATTTGTTGGTCTCTAAGGTGCCACAAGGATTCCTCATTGTTTCTATTGATATAAATGTTCTTGATAAAGTGGCCTTCTGTCCAAGGACTCACTTCTAAAAGCAATTTTTTTCCGAATAGTCTTACTCCTTAAATACCTTACTGTTAGTTTGATTGTAAAACAATGATAGCTAGAGCTTTCAGAATTCCAGAGAAACATAGATTGCTG
Source organism: Terrapene triunguis (assembly GCF_002925995.2). Lineage (NCBI taxonomy): Eukaryota > Metazoa > Chordata > Testudines > Emydidae > Terrapene > Terrapene triunguis. The sequence goes on from NW_020664436.1 coordinate 36,756,754, forward strand.
CAGCTTTGAAAAATGATTTTTTTTAATAAATTACATAATATTTCCACATGAAGGAAACTAACTGAGCGCAAGTTCACTATGAGTAAACCAACTACCTATTGGCTAGCAAAACAAATTCTTCAGTTTGACAATACTGATACTGTTCCTTTTATTACAGTTGTTTATATCTCTCTTAGTATAAGCACATTACATTAATGCTCCACGTCATCTCCTCTGTTGTAATTTACTCCTGGGGGAATTCTGTGCCACTGCGCATGTGCAGAATTTATGTTCCCCACAGAAAAATGACTGACAGGGAAGCAAAGGGAAGCCACAAAAACGATCATGCAACCCTCCCCAGCAGTATGTTTCAGGTGCCCAGGGCAGCCAGCAGAGAGGTAAATCACTGTGGGACGAGGGCAGGACTGGGGAAGACCCAGCTGGTGGCTCCTACCCTGCGCTGGGCTCAGCTGCTAGTCCCGGCTGGGCTGGGGAGAATGGGACTTCCTCTTCCCTTGCATGGCATCCAGGGCCAGGTCAGACCCACCTCCAGATTTCTCCCCCGGCTGTAGGAAGCTCTGCAAACTCCCCCCTTCCCCCAGCGCTTCCTGCACCCATCACTCCTCAGCTGCAGGGGGAGGGATCACTGTACAGAGAGCTGCTCCCGCATCCATCCAACCCCTGGCATCCAGACCCTCCCGCTGAGCCTCAACCACCCCCCCCCCCGCCCCCCCCCCCCCAAGCCGCACTGCACCTGGACCACCCTGACGAGCCACCTGGATCCCCACCCTACTGAGCCCCAGCCAGCCGCACCTGGATCCCAACCCCACTGAGCCCCACTCTCCCAGCATCTGGCTCCCTTCACTGAGCCCCCCCCAGTCTATGAGCTCTATCCCCCCCACACTTAGACCCCTGCTGCTGAGCCCCAACCACCTTCACCTGGACCCCCCTGCAGAGTCCCATTACTGTTGCACCCAGAACCCCCTAAGCCCCTGTGTATCCAGATCCCCCATTGAGCCACCCACACCCCGATTGCCCCACACAGAACCCTCTCACCCACACCTGGATTCCCCACACACTAAGCCTCTCAACACCTGGATCCTGCCTTGCTGAGCCTGCCTGCCCACACCTGGTGCACCTGACACGGAAGGGCAGAGCTCTGGGGTGTTTCTGGGGCAGGCCCGGTCCTTGTGCTGTGTCAGGGTTGGGTGCAGCCTCATCCCTGAGTCCATGTTCCGGGAGGGGGAGGGAGAGCTGCACAGTGATCTCCCACCTCTGTGCAGCCAGTGGCCTGTGCTCTCCAATGCCATGCTGGAGCCTCCATATTTATTTGACGAATAAAATTTTCTGAATTTTGCAGAATTTTAAAACGTGCACAGAATTTTTATTTTTTTTGTCACAGAATGCCCTCAGGAGTATGTAATTAGCTTATTCACAGGAAAAAGCCATCCTAGAGAAATTAAGGCACAGCTTATTTCTTTCTAGATTTAACTGCTCATTGTATATCAGTCTCTACAAGTTATTTCAAGACACTCCCTTGACTTGTTTCCTTGTGACCTGGGGAGTAGAGAGTTGGGTATATTTCAAGTAATTGGGGCATATAAAATGAGATACTTAGCTGTAAACTGAAATTTGTTTAACTATCCCAATTAAATAAGTATCTTTTCATACTACCTTTCATTCCAGAGTGAACTATGTACTACACACAGGGATTGCTTTAGCTACATGGCTCACCAGTTCAGGACAGGACATAAAGAATGCATATTCAATTGATACTTTAGGGGGAAGTGATGTAATTGGCAAATAACTGAGTTTGAATTATACCAGAATACCCAGGTTACTGAAAAGTCCCTTGGGTTCTTTATTGACTCTCAAATGATTACATATTATATCTCATCTGACAGAAATCACCTCCCAACAACCGGCTGGGGCATTAGTTCACACAGAAATGTGCTGCTTATTGAATCAGTAACACAACCTGTTGCAACATCCAGACAGTCTTCCAGTCTCAGTCAAATATTGAACACTTCAACCAGTTTAGCCTGTGAGAGCAAGCGCAGCCCACTGTGATATGGTTGCATTAAAACAGCAGCTTGTACCATTCACTTCTTTCAGTGTTGGCATATTCAATTTTGAATCTTAGTAGTGACCATAGATGATCTGGTGGTCCCTTCTGGCCTTAAACTCTATGACCCTATGCATACATATCTATAGCTTGAATTGAAATTACTGCCAGACTTACCAGTTTCTTTTTCAGTTTGCAGTTCTCCTTATATACCAGTATGACGGCCCGCTTAAAAACTGAAAAGGAAAAACAAGAGGCCTCTGATTGTAGGTCTAGTATTCAACAAAACAGACACGATGGCTGTACTATTTACAGTTCTTTCTAGTTATCCACAATCTTTGGGGTACTTGTTGACCCTACACACCCACACAAAATTCCCATAGCAACTGCTTAAACTGTGTGATACAAGTCTGCCTCTGTCACAAAACTACTTTCTTAAAAGAATTAGGGATGAGCAATACTGTTTGAAAGCCTATCTCCCTGTATCAAGATTACAGAAATTGGCCTTTAATAAATGCAGAGTACAAATTGGAAACATGATTGTGAAGAAGCAACATGTCAGGAACTTCCCTTGAGGGGAAGGAAAGTGTTGCAGAAAAAAAAAGAGGCCCATTAGAGATGATGTCAAATCTGTTCTTTGATGCAGTTCAGCATTTCCTTCGGAGTGCGACAGACTTCAGAGCTCTCCAAATTCCTGATTAGCTCTCTAAGGTATTACCATCATATCTGAGTGCCTCACACTCTTTCATGTATCTATCCTCACAATGCCCCAGTGAGGTAGGGAAGTGCTATTATCGCCATTTTGCAGATGGAGAACTGGGCACTCAGTGAGTTGCCTATGGGCACTAGGAAATGTCTGGCCCAACATGTTCAGTATAAATGAATCACTGATTAACACAGTTGGATTTATCTGTGGGCAAAGAGGTGGTGCCTCCTCATGCATGCACTTCAATTTCAAACGAAAATGCCCACTTACCCTAAAGGCTACCCACAACTGGCGTGTTAAGCATTATGTTTTTAGCCCACCCTCAATTCCTACATAAATCGGCTGTGTCTAAACTAGTTGAAGTTCAAGGTCTCTGTTATTCATTCATTTAGCTGATGACTAACTCAAACCCTCAAAGTTATTCACGATCTTCAGCTACCCATGTAGGTGTATGCCAAATAGTGGCAATGTTTGCAGAGATGAGCTGAGGTCCTTGGTGATAGTAGAGTAGGCAGAAGGAAAAGCCATCACAGAGAAGTTAGTGCGTGTGCTACTAATCTCCGGTATCTAGACCTCTATCATCTACATCTCAATAACATTTCCAGGAAATTTTGTGTCTGTCCTCCACATCCAGGACCACCCCAACCATTACATGGCTATAGCAGGGCTTACGTTTTATAGTTAGTCTTCATTAGTACAATGGAAGTTGTCATATTTTACTAGCTAGAAGATGTACTCGATATCTTTTGGGTTTTCTCTTAATAGGACACTAACCAAACACTGTAAGTTCAAGGTCTTTTCTTGCTTTGCCCAGTGATGGGAAAGGATTCAACCAGGAAACAGCAGAGTGCATCAGAAGTTCTCCCATTGAAAGTTCTGTGACCTGTATTACATTATAAAAAAATAAGTGCACTTAATGTCTTGATTAACAATCATCAACCACAAATGTTAATGAGTGCAGGCTGATAAATAAAAAGTATGCCTATATATATATATATATAGCACTGAGCCATGGTTGTGTAAACAGCAATATATTTAAAAAAATACTGCCCATAAAAATAATAGCACACAAGTTATGGAAGCTGGGTGATTTGCCTCTTAAAGCTTATTTTTGCTACTAACACTTAAGCTGAAGAACGTTATGTCTGACTTGAAGTTCTGTCACTGAGATACAGCCAAGTGTGACATTCCTTTATCATCCCTTTCATTTCTATAGACTAATCAATGTATAAGACCCTTTCACTGACTGAATTAGGACATGACTGGTTCTCTTAGGCTATTCTTTCTTTTGAGCAGTTCTTAATCACTTCCAGAACAGAAACAATTTGGCTCCTTTACCAGGATGAAACTTAAAACAATGAAATGAGTAGCTGTCGCACCTTTAAGGATCAAGCTAAATGGATGATCCACTTATACACCATTGGCCACAAATGGCTAAATCTAGTGAGCTTGCTGACCCAGTTCTGGAAGACACTAGAGAACAAGATCCGTTATGCTTTCGCTAGTTTTCTTTTTAAATATTGTAATAAAATAACCAATTTGATTAGAGGGGTGATAAATACACATTTTATATGGATGCACATTCATGTCTAGAGCTCAGATCAGAGCAAATAATTTTGAGATATTAGTAACAAAAAAGCCCTTCCTGGATGCTAACGGTCTCACACCAGAGAACACATTACAAATATTAATAGACAAAAATAGCCACTTCCACAGCTGGTGTATATTGGGGCTGCTCAACTGAAGTCAGCAGAACTATGGCAGTTCATACTAGCAGATGCGCTGGCCCATAATACCAACTAATGTTTTTTTGCACTGATAAACAGCCATGTATGTATCAGCACTGGATGAATTCAGAATGATGGTAGAAATAGGCATTATAATGAATCCTGCTAGAATCCTTTTGATGAAAAAAGATTCCATTTTCTGAAATCTAAGCACTCATGCATAAAATTTGACCTCAAGCCTTGGGACATGGATAATGTACAGCAGTGGTTCTCAGCCGGAGGTACATATACCCCTGGGGGTACACAAGTCCTTCCAGGGGGTACATCAACTCATCTATTTGCCACGTTTTACAACAGGCTACATAAAAAGCACTAGTGAAGTCAATACAAACTAAAATTTCATACAATGACTTGTTTATCCTGCTCTATATACTGTACACTGAAATACAAGTACAATATTTATATATCAATTGATTTATTTTATAGTTATATGGTAAAAATGAGAAGTAAGCAATTTTTCAGTACTAGTGTGCTGTGACACTTTTTGGTTTTATGCCTGATTTTGAAAGCAAGCAGTTTTTAAGTGAGGTGAAACTTGGGGGTACGCAAGACAAGTAAAGCTCCTGAAAGAGGCACAGAAGTCTGGAAAGGTTGAGAGCCACCGATTTTCATTGTTTTCTTGCTGTGAGTTACAGTGGCTGTCTGCTCCCATCTGCCCTTCATGGCAGAGCAAGAGAAGGTTCTGGCAGCAGTTTGTGTAAACATGACAGTACCTGCTGAGGTCTTACCTATATGAACAGTTTATTTGCAGCATGGGGTGTAAATCTACCTTGCACTTGCCTGCTGTGCACAAAGTATCTGTGTGGTCCCTATTGATGTGCACTAAAAGTTCCCCAGTGAACTTTGAAATAAGAAATTTTAGTGCACATCAGTCTAGTCCACAAGGACACTGAGTGCCGTAGGGTGTTGTGAGGTAGATTTACACCCCAACTTGCCATGCACTGTTTGTATAGACAAGCTCTTTGAGAAGGAAATTTGATGGGAGAGACACAAAACAGCACCCTGAACTCACAATTAAGATCCCCTTCATGACTCCAATAAGAGTTAAGTAGATACAGTATCGTACAGGACTTCATCTGAAGTGTGAATAATACACGTTCCACTCGTTCTCTTACCTCCTTCTCTGTTCCACTCTGATCTGCAACCAGTTGGTCAAACACGGTACCATAGTCCTCATATATCTTCTGCATCTCATTGATGTGACTGGCTACTTTTTCCATTGCCTTCAGTGCCTCTGAAGTTTTCAAACAAATCCACCATTTAACAAACAAATAATTCACTTTCATTTTATAAATGCATGATTTTTTTTTATTAAAGCCCAGGAGAGATTTTTATTCAAGGTCAAAATTATTCAAGGTCCCAAGTCACAATGGTCTCTGACCAACAATAATGATGACTAGATCAGTACTTTACTTAGTCATAGTAAATATGGGCTCCGCACTTGCGGATCAGCATATTCAAAGAGCTTCTTAGCTGGTGTTTTAAGTACCTCAAAAGACTGAAATAAATATTTTAGTAAAAAAGCTACCGAGTATATAAAACTTCAGCCTGATGGCATGGTAGTAAATATAGCTGTGGTTGTGGCACCATTAGCACAAACAAGAATCAATGAATAAGGCCATTAGGAGCTTCAAGTGTGACTACAGCCACACTAAAATATGCTGTTTGCATGAGTTTTACTGTAAAAAGGGAAGTTTGGCTCAGCACAGGAAGACTTGAGGAAATATGGTAGCCAACCACACAGGCTCCTTGTGTGTTGTATCTTGGGGAAACATTCGTGAGGTTAAATTCTATAGACCAGCTTTAAAAAAAAAATTATTATTACTACAAGAAAGGCGTTGAATTTCAGCTGGATTTTGTAGTCATTTATAAAGGGGTCGGAAGAGGTGAGGTTAGCTTCCCCACACCCTGCCAACTATTAACTGAACATTCCTTTCATATTTTGGTGTCAAGTTTATTCCACAAGCAACTCATCTCAAGATTGTTTTTGATGCAGAAAAGCTATTTTCTTTTTTAAGAGTTTCCCCAGCTCTTGGGGTTTATAGCATAGTTGCACATTTGACTTTAAGTGATCAGGGTTGCTGACACCTGTATTAACTTGGCATCTACTCTGAATTCTCCACAAGAACAAACAGTAAAGGTTCTATCCAGCTCTATTTGACATCAAAGGAAATTTTTTCCATTGGCACCAGATGAACTAGTATCTGGCCATACCTGATAAGCCTGTTGCTTCGATGTTAGCCTTACCTTTCTCACTTACAATAGATTTTTGCTCGGTCTGTATGTTGTGAAAATGAAAAAAATTAACCCATAAAATATTTCCTCAAAAGCCTGATCCCTCAGATGCTGAGTGCTTTCAGGTTCTATTGAAGTAAATTAAAATCCAAATATAGGATCAAATGGGAGTTTTGCTTGTGAGAGAGCTGGAGGACTAGGTCCTAGAAAATAATCAACCCTACTTCCTTTTCTATTGTGCTTAAACAGGTGGTCTTTTCCTTTCTAAATGGGCCGATTGCAAACCTTTGAAGTCATAAATCCATCTCTACTAAAATGAGAGTTACAGGCAATTTTCTCATTGATTTGGCTGAGTTTTTTAACATGTTTTGACAGTGAAGAACAACCACAAGATGGAGCTTTCTTCACCATTTCCTAGCTCAAAAAAAAGCGCAAGCACACGGAGCTGTCTCGACTGTGTTCCAAGAATAATACAGAGTGGAAAGCTTGGTCCCAACCATCATGGCAGCTCTTGGCCATACCCATTTTTTCAAAGACATCCATACTTTCCAGCACCTAGTAGGATTTTTCCTGGAAACAACGGAAAGCAGCTTGCTCTTAATCACATTTTTTTTTTAAAGGAGAGAAAGGAAAGTAAGTATCAGAGTAGCAGCCGTGTTAGTCTGTATCCGCAAAAAGAACAGGAGTACTTGTGGCACCTTAGAGACTAACAAATTTATTAGAGCATAAGCTTTCGTGGGCTACAACCCACTTCTTCGGATGCTTATGCTCTAATAAATTTGTTAGTCTCTAAGGTGCCACAAGTACTCCTGTTCTTTTTGCGAAAGTAAGTATGATTCTCTCTAGGATTTGAGAAAACTTTCCAACAACACAGAAATTCTGCTGGTTTGCAACAGTTGCGCAATTTTAATAAGGCTTGAAACTAAACTGAAACTCCCTTTAGTCTCCATAGAAGAATGAAAATCGATACCTGTCAGATGATAATGCTCCTCACTCTCATTATCTGTCAGGGACACCAGCTCCTTCAGGAGCAAGGGGTACTTCAGCACTCTCTGAACAGGCTTGATGAGATACGACTCCAGCGTAGAAGAATGCTGTTTCGTGGGGTTCCGTGCATCCAGAAAGGCCTTAAAAGCTTTATCTGTTTTGGCTAAATGTAGAAAGGGAAGCTGGTCAGTTCAATGGGGAAGTCGTAGAAGCTAATTTGAGAACAGACGAACACAATGCTTCCATTTTTTAAAAAAAAAAGACACTTTTCATATGCATTTCAAACACTGCTTAATACAGAAAATGAATAATTAATGGTGAGTTTTAATAGCATAATAATTACAAGTAACACGTTACAGAACTGACAGTTGCTGAGTGAGCATCTCCTGGCCATAAATCTCTCAATGTACTGTAAACTTGGTCTGCTCCAAAACAACCAAACACCAAGATCTCGGTGTGAAAGAACTAATTTATCACTTCCATCTCAGCCTACACTTAGTTCTCTGCAGCTTTGACTGACACAAACCCTCATATGTTGCACACACACATACACCCAAAAATAGATCTAAAAGCTGCTGGTTTTTTAAGCATGAAATGAATCTGTAGATAGCACAGCCGTATGGAAAGAGCTTCTGTTGCTATTCAAGCTACTCTGGAGGTGTTACAAAAGTAAACTTCTTCTATTATTGCCTCAGATCATGATTACATTTCAGCACAAGGACAGATCACAGATATTCACATAAAAAGACCTCCCACTTCTCCTTTTTTAATATTAGAATTCTCCTGGGGCACAAGACTCAAATTGCTAAAACTAGGTATAGTGATTTATTTGAAGATAAAGTCATACAGATGAATTATATCAATCAAGAAAATGAATTACCTCGCTCAAGGACTTTCTGAACTTTTATGTGGTTTGCACAGAATCCACTGTACAGTTTGAAGTGGTCAGCATAATACAGGAAAGAACCTCCGAGTGAAAACAACAGTTTCTGAAACCAAGATAATCAACATATTTATTTATTTCATTATTAAAATCTTAATTAAGGCTCTGCAATGATTTAGCTAGTTTATATTGTGGCCCCGTTTTCAAGCTAGGGCAGCTTCTGTTCTGAACCATTCTGGCAAGGATATATTCTCTACATAGACTCATAGACTTTAAGGTCAGAAGGGACCAATATGGTCATCCAGTCCGACCCCCCGTATGATGCAGGCCACAAAAGCTGACCCCCCCACTTTCCCTTAACTCTGCTGTTGAAGTCTCCAGATCGTGATCTAAAGACTTCAAGTCGCAGAGAATCTTCCAGCTTGCGACCCCTGCCCTATGCTGCGGAGGAAGGCGAAAAACCTCCAGGGCCACTGCCAATCTACCCTGGAGGAAAATTCCTTCCCGACCCCAAATATGGCGATCAGCAGAACCCTGAGCATACAGGCAAGATTCTCTAGCCAGACCCTCATTTTACCAGCGATGGCCGTTATTGCCTAATTGATTAGAATCACGTAATCCCATCAAACCATTCCCTCCATACTTGGTCCTGCTAGTGAAGGCAGGGGGCTAGACTCAATGACCTTTCAGGGTCCCTTCCAGTTATATGAGATAGGTATATCTCCATATATTTATTTATACCTGCTCCTGTATTTTCCACTCCATGCATCTGATGACTCAGACTCATAGACCCATAAACCTAATTTAACAACTGAAATCACTGCATACCAGAACATTAAAGTGTGGCTCCACTCTGAAAAGCCAGATAGTCTTGTTAAATTCTGTATTTGTTTTGTTTCAAAGGCTTTCCTATAAATGTGCTCAGTTTACAACTGAAAAAGGTGGTTGAAATGCATTTCTCCAAAGGGTAGGTGTTTGAAAAGCAAGTGTACCCTCTCCGACGTATGGCTTTATAGGTGAGAGGGTTCTAGTAGGATATAGAGCCTTTTGGCTTTAGGTTATAAATTCAAATCCAGTCCAGGTTTGTAGGTAAAATTTGTTCCCATTTGACAATTGTTCAGTGGCCCACAGTAAATGATTGGACGGTTTCAGCCAGTTCTCTGTGGACATCACCAAAACAACCACTTCATCTTGCAGTCAGTCTGAGCCTCAACTGGCAGTCAGCCTCAGCCATGAGACAAGCATTGCAAGGTCTGGGCAATGACTCTCCCCTCACTCATCCCTCCAGGTCTGGATTAAAGGTGCATCAGGGGACCAGTGTTGTTCATGATAGAGAACTTCAGTCTCCAGTGCTGTCAAAATGACATGTTTCATGAGCATTGAATTCACTTTTTAAAAAGGAAAAACCAAGGACTTTTTTTTTTTTTTTTTTTTTTTTTTTTAAAGAGTTTTCCCTATTTATTGTGTATCTTTGGGAAATAAGCTAATGAAATGCATACAAGGTAAAGATTAATACTGTAATTATCTGCCTTCTTAGTGCCACTTCATAGAGCAATCCAAGAAAAAAAACCCCTGTAGTTTATAATAAAATTCTAGTGTTTCTCCATTACTCATTACATCTCCATACCTCCTGTCTTCTACACAAAGAAAATCACAGCTAGCGTGAGCCTGAGTGTCAATTTAAAAGTGTGAAGAGACAGTTTTCCGGCACATATAAAAATAATTCCCTGTACTCCTCCACTCTCCCTGCCCCAGGTATGTGTGGGTCAGCTACACCAATTACTTCATCTTTGATTCCTTTCTCTGCCAACGGCGTCATATTGTGGCACGAGTCTGCAAAAATAAATCTGTTTTGATGTGTCTGCTGCTTAACAACAGCACATTTTATAAATGGAGCTTCACACAGACACAATGGGATTCCATTCCTGAACTTGCATATGCAAAACACATGCAATCATTTGCTCTTCAAAAACCCTGTTTATTCCATTGGAAAGGTAGCGGGAAGTTTACTTTACACTGACAATATTGCTTCTTATACAAGTATTAATAACTAGTCATGCTGTTGAATACATTTGTGACTGACGCAAACCCTTACAAATACCATGTGATGGAGCTTGTGGTGTTGGGAAGAATATGGGCAACTGTATGGTTGAAAAGAAAGTAGTGACTGATACAAGAAGAAGGTATAAAAAAAATCTGATGATTTTCAAGCCTGTTAACATCTTTTTTGAAAGGTGGTAATTCCTGGGTGCCTTTGTGTTTCCTTTTTTGGATGAAGGTAAGATTGGGAAGGACTGAGAGTCCCAGGGACTACCAGGGCAGGAGAGATATCTTATTAGAAAACAATCCACAGAATGACAGAGTAAAAAAGTAGGAGCCATTAAAAGAGGTGGGAAGGGGACAAACCGAAAAAAGTTAGCAACAAATTTTGAAAAATAGTCTTTTTAACCCAAAGTTTCTTTAATAGAAGTCAATGCATATCTGGGAGACACAGCAGAACTGTCCCCTAGTTCCATAACACAACAGTCATGGGATAGGAGCCCACCTCTTGTGGGTGGTGAGTGAGTGGTGCTAGTAAGGCACGTGAAGAACCATACAGTGGGCCATATTCTGCCTTCACTTACACTCCATGGGCCCTGGATGTGAGAGAACTCCCACAGGCTACAGTTGGGGTTATTTGTATCATGTAGCAGGTGAATTAGGCACCATCACTTCAATGGATTGCATGGGGCATAATGCAGGGCAGAATTTGGCCAAGTGATAATGACCTTGCTATAAGAGAACACAGCACCTTTAAGTATTGTGCGTTTATAGAATACTGAACATCTAAATCAGTACTTGTTTTCAATGGCACATTTTTCCATGGTGCACAGAGAAGAACTAAAATGCAAAGTTAGCCTTTATTTTTCATTTCTGAATTCAGGCAGTGTTCAAATATGTATTTGCAATAAAAAGCAAAGCTTTTTAAACATAAAAAACAGCTACATGGAGAGAAAGAGAAGGGGAGAAAGAATAAACCTAAATACCAGAACTCTGCACAAACTTCTAACACATTACAATGAGTTAAAAGACCACATGTTTACCCGAAACTGGGATGGGGTTTCCAGTGTGTTAAAATCTGAGGAGGAAGAAATTCCATCTTCCAGGGTCTCCAAAAACACCTTCTGGAAATTCAGCATTTCTGGCAGACTGCCAAACAATGACTCCATCTGTGTGAAAATCAGACATGAAGTGTCCAACTTTACTGGATGCCATGAGGAGACAATCCACTAAAGAGGAGCTATAAACAAAGGGATGCCACAGGTCAATGGTTTTTTGTTTTCTTAATAGTGCTGGCAATGACTCCACAAAAAAAAGTGGCTAAAAAATACCAAAGTATTTTTTAGAAATGTTTTAGTCAGGAGAACGATTACCATTACAAAAGATGTAACTAATGTGCTAAATAGAAAAACACAATAGTATATGCTCTGTTGTTATGTTCGTTGTTTGCTTTCTCTGTCATGTTCTCAGCAATGGAAAAGCCCAAGTGTCAAGTGATTTTACACAGAATAAAAAAGAATGAAGAAAACATCTTTTTTAACCATTGCCTCACCTCATCTTGGGTAAGGAAGGTCTCATTTTGAAGGGGTTCCAAGTATAACTCAAAAAGGCAGCTCAAATCCTGCAAGAAACAAAGAATTTGCTCAGCTTTATATAACAATTCAAAACTGTGCTGCATTTGAGATCTGTGTATAAAAATCATGTTCAAGAAGAAAACTGAGAAACAATTCATTTTTTTGCAACACTAAAAACTATTTTTTAGTTTAGACACTTGCTAATCTGAACCTAACACTGAAGCTTTATCAGTTTTATAGCCCCAAACTGCACAGTGTAACAAAGAAATGTTGTTTTACTGCACAGAGGTATAAAAATATTACAGAACACAAATATTGAAATACATGAACATCAAGGTCCATAAGCATACAGGTTGGGTGAACAGCAGCAAGTCCGTTAAACACTAGTATTAACAATCAAAATGATGTGTAGTGTTTTTAAATCTTATTACACATTAAAGTGCTTTGTTATATTTTTAGGGCAACATGATTAAGGGCTTTTCCAGTCATTTATTCACAGACTTGAAGCTACTTTGGAAGACTTACATCAAAGTGCGTGGCTGCCTCGTGGGTCAATGAGGCAGGTCAATGAGAAAAGAAGTGGCAGAATTTCTTACAGAGAGGGCAGAATGTGTGTCTTCTTGAGAGCCCTGCACCAAAATGTTATGACTTGCCTGATCTGGGATGTTTGACAGCTATTACAACACACCTCAATGACTTCCATATTAAACCACAAGATAAAAAGCATCTGAATTGTCATCCTTAAGCTATTTGCATTTTGGGGGATCAAGATGAAACTATCTGATTACCAAATGCCTGCACAGAAGTGGATGCATCCAAATATCTGAGGGCAAAGTCTGAGCATTGATTAAAGTGGTCCCTATATAAGAAAGAGCAGTTGGACTTCTTCCGGGATCAATTTTATGTAGATATACCTAGTTTGCTTGAGGAAGAATAGCTGGAGATAATTGAGATTTTTAATGTAAACACATTTGGAACCTTCCCTCCTAGACCCCCACATGCATGTTGATTCCAGAAAATACCTGTACTTAATAGCATATATTTTGAGATCAAGTGTTAGGTTGACAGTACTGCAGATTGTGAACAGGCTTCTTCCTTGATGAAGGTCAACAAATCCAAGCTTCACACAAGACTTTCAATTAAAGTTACTGGTTTTGGAATCCAGACTTAATTAGCTTGGGTTTAGTCAAAGAAGGGCTATGCATTCAAAAAAAGTATGGCCTTATTTACTAATTAAACAAATTAATATTACTAGAAACAGCTGAAATTGTACATTATGTGTTTTAGTCTCCCTAGCTGCTGACTAAAAAATAATCATGCACGCACTAACCAGTGCATTAGTTTCCAAGGTAAAAGACATTCTTCATAACCAGAAGAGCCAATCTTTAAAAATATATGAAAGCTTAAATTCTGGAGAAGTATGGAAAAATCCACTGGATGACCTGACAGGACGATCTGAATCCTCAGATCTTGCAGATGCCCTCTGCCCATGAATTTCCACTCCTCCGTATATAGGAATACATCTCAAATTGCCCGGGGAGCGGAAATCTTAGGGCCCAGTCCTGCAGCCTTTACTCACAAAAGGTAAGTCCATTGAAGGTGATGTGAATGCTCATGTGAGTAAGCTCAGGCCCTTTTAGTGGTCAGCTTATACACCTAAAAGCCTGAAAATGTACAAGTATAGTATGCAAACCATTGTAGAGCTCAACAGGAAGAATATAGAAAAAACCTCCTGTTTAGCTATTACCTTGACATATGACTTCTCAGTGTCCATAAGTTCTTGGATGACCTTTCTCAACCTATCTGCATCAGACAGGGCTCGTCCCAGTGGTCTCAGGGGTAGATCTTGGCTGTCCTTTTGTCCTTCCATGCTGTTTGCCTGGACTTCAGGAAAATTCTGACACAATGTAGTGATTTGTTCGGTGCTCTGTTGGATTAAAAGAAGTAGACACGTTTGAAAACATATGACACAAAATGTAGGTGCAGCCTTTTTAGAACTGCCTATAAGGAAAGGGGATTCACAGATTCATGTTTGCTCCTATTCTAAATTCACTGGACCATATCATGCCATTGATTTTTTTAAGCATAACTCCCTATTGATTTGAAGGTATAATACAGCATAAAAGAAAACAAACACTCAATGGCATAATGTGGTCCTTTACAAGAAATATTGCTTCACAGATCAAAACTGTAAAATTTGCAATTTTCTAGTGACCTGATCCAGCATTTTTTGTATTGATTTCCATGGATGTTTGAAGTGTGAGCATGATCTTGTATTTCTTGCAATCTGCAACATCTATTTTGATACTAAGTATTGTCTGAAGTTACTTTCTGTATGATCTATTTCTCCTCTCTTTTGCCACATTCACTCCAGAGAGATAGGAAGGAACAGAAAATAAAATGTTCTTTACCTTTCTTTTTACTAGCAAAACATAGTTTTTATTTATCATCTGCTTCAGATTATTGACTTTCAATAAGACTTGAGCTTTAGTGTCAAAGTCACTTTTGAAAATGGGACTTAGGAACCTAAATCACTTAGGGATGTTTGAAAATTGTAACCGTAGTAAAAAAGGAGATAAAAACAGTTTTTCAGGCAGGATGAGAGGTGGAGATGAAACAAAACGGGGTAGTGAATCCTAGAAGAAAAAGATGACAGAAAACAGGAGAATGCCTCCTGACAGTGCAAGACTGTTTCCTAGTGTACCCCAGAGTGCTTAGTCTAGCACAGTTTTAAATTACACAAGCATTAGGATTTCCAACACTCCTATATGTCTGACTACAACTTTATACCATGAGCAGCACTGAGGTATCTGAGAGGCTCTGAGGTATCTGACTACCTTCAGCATATGTGGTATATGACTACCGCCTTAGGAAGCCTATTCCACAGTCCTCATTCTTAGACAATTTTTCCATGATAATCAGCCTATATTTTCTATTGTCCAATTCTACCCTATTACTCGCAGGTATACACCTCCTTGTACCACACTCAATGGTTCTTTTCCCCCCCATCAGTGATCATGTTTTCAAATACTTGTACTACTAATACTGTACCTGGAGTGTCTAATACGAATACTGGATTGTCACAATGTTGTGCCGTATCTTATATTCTATTTAGGAGACCAAGCCATAAATGAAATCTGCTGCACACATGTGGGAGTCTGTATACAAATGCTTCCTTCATGGTTCTAAACTAAGGCACTGATTCAGCAAAGCAGTCAGTGCAATATACAGCAGCCCTTAGGCTGCTCTAAATTACTTCAAAGGTCATTTCAGCTGGCCCAAAATTAGGGCTGCAGAAAGGTGGCTCCTTTCCACTCCCTTCCCTTTTCAGCTATTCTGAGTCCAAACTCAGCACAGAACAGGCTTTAGTCCAGAATATAGAGCTGGGTGTCCTAAGCAATAATGTCAGGCTAAAACCTGAAACAGAAACTACAAAGGCTTGCCATGTTATGGTGTCATCCAATGGACAAATAAACAGTAGTTCTGATGGTTAGGGAAGTAGCTCCTAAACGATAAGGTTCTCTGCCACATTTCCTATAACAATTAGGCGACATGCATCATAGAATTACACCATAAAATCCCAATCAATTATTGGACAAAATAAATATGCATTCCTAACATACAGATAAGTGGATATAATTTTTTAAAATGTCAAAACAATTGCAATGCACGGCATATCAATGTAGGACTTTCCAGTCCCTGGCTTTAAATGGCTATTATTCTCACACAATGCTTACAGTACCTTGCATCATTAATGCATGCAAGCATCTACTACACAATCCCTGTGTAATGACAGCTCTCAGGACTGTGGAATCTAGTGAAGAGTCAATTTACAGCACGAAATAGGATTTGACAAAATACAGTATACATTGAATGGCATCTGTTGAGATTCCAGCTTTGTCTTGTTGAAATCTGTCAAAAATCACACACAACTCTGTGGTTTAATTTTAAGAACCTTTACAAGAGGATGAATTTCCAAAACACTTGAGAAACACAAATCATGGTTTAATTTTAAGAACCTTTACAAGAGGATGAATTTCCAAAACACTTGAGTTTTGTCTCCTTTGTTTCTGATGTCAGAAAGTTTGACATTTGTGTCATAATGACTTAGACTTCAGGCAAAATACAGCTCAAAGTGTGTGTGGGCAGCTGTGATTGACATCCCTGGGAAGGCAACCATTGATCGAGGTTACTAGATAGCCCATTGAAGGCTATAAGCAAAGCACAGTATTACTCTAAGAAAAAAATGTGTAATAAATTATATACATATTATTTAAAGATGCATTTGAACACTAATGTTGAATGCGTCATCTTCTGTAAGTCCCTGAATGGGGCGTGGGATGTTGCAGCATTATTTGGAGGCATTTTGCAGAAGGACCATGAGCTTTGAGAACTGAGCTTTCCCACCCTCTTCCTGACTAAATTCTTGTTGTATCTCATGCATCTCTTTTATTAAAATGTCAGGGCAGCTTTCATTAAAGCAAGTCGAGTCCTCAAATGTCAAAGTACATGCCCCCGGCCTTAGCTGGGGCTTCCAGTCTGTATGCCCTTACAGTTTGCAGACTTACTGCCCACTGTCATCCCCTGTGAAGTGGGGTGCTGCAGAACTTGGCTCCATGATGCACATGGGGCTGTGCACTCCCTGGGGGCAGATTCTTCATTCCTGGTTGCAGCCATTTACACCTGATAGGAAGTATGAAATGCTACCCAATGATACCCACATTGCACTGCACACTTTGCACAGCTGCGAAGGGCCACACTAGATGCAAAGCAGTACAGGATGTGGCCCTTTGCAGAACAGTTTCTGCAGTAAAAACAATGCGGAGTCCTTGCGGCACCTTAGGGACTAACAAATTTATTTGGGCATAAGCTTTCATGGGATATAACCCACTTCATCAGATGCATGGAGTGGAAAATACAGTAAGCAGGTATAAATACACAGCACATGAAAAGATGGGAGTTGCCTTACCAAGTGGGGGGTCAGTGCTAATGAGGCCAATTCAATTAGGGTGGATTTGTCCCATTCCCAGGAAAGGTCCACTGTGTTCTGTCTGGACCAGCAGCCCAGCATTCATGAGCAACTCTATAACAACAAACCAATGCCTGTGCATAAAATTCCTGCTTTTCATTTCATCCTGTTGCCTGTGTTTTTCCAACCCACCCTTAATGTGCAGTTCACAACCTCCTTCAACTCTCGTCTTTGCTCCTTTTTCTCCGCTGCACCTTATGCTTGACCCAGCCGATGACTACTCACACACTCAGTGACCTCCCTCGCTATATTCAAATCCCTCCTTGAAACACACCTTTCCTCTAAAGCCTTCCTATGCAGATTCCTCATCACCACCTTTGCCACATCTAGACAAATACATCACTTGGTATACAATATGAGATGCTGAGCATGATATGTATAGTATGTGACCTGTCACTGATGTAGGCTGAGCTCTTCAAAGCCACCTACGGGATTCAGATACCAAATGGCCACCAGCTTCACCCAGACTACTTTGATAATCTCTGCCTTAGTCTTTGGGTTCCTGGAATGTGCTAGTTCTTCCTTATGTTTGTACAGTGCTAAGCAGACTGTTGGCGCTCAGTAAATAGTAACAATACTTTGTGTCAACTTCATAGGATGTTGTTATTAATCTGAATCCAAGCCGTATTACAAAAATAACAATTCAGATAACTGAATGGGGAGCAGATCCCCAGGTCCAGCTGAGCTACGCTCAGTGCAGGATCTGGGGAAAGGGCAGAGGGAAGGTGGCTGCATTGATCCTGTGGCCAAAAATGAGTCTGTCTAGCCTTTGGCATAGCTTAGAGTCATTTACAGGCAGCCCTTTGGCAATGCACAGTGAAGTTTAACCTGGGTTAAATATCCAACCCAGATATTCTAGGATTCTATGATATCTAAAAAAACAACTATGTTAGATTTCAAAGGTCAAGTGAGACAAGGTAATGAGTGTTAATTTAGGGCCCATAAATTTACATACTGGGATTCCAGGATAGAATCAAGAGAGTCCTAATTGTGTCATGTTTAATTTGACCATTTTAACAGGTTTTCCAATGTGGCTGTGTACAATACTTCTACCACCAGACTGGGTCTACCTGTACAAGCTGATGTAAAGGGTGCCCGGTCACGATCCTGTTTCTTTTCCCCTACTCTCCCCACCACCCCATAGGGATGTGGAAGACACCCCAGAGGTTGCTGTTATGCGAAGTCCCTGAGGAGTCACACAATGGGGCAGAAATTCCTTTCTCACCCTCTGTCGTTGCTCACATGCTGGTCCTATGCATTTTGCTTTAAGAAATGAGAATACAATTTTCCCTATATTTTGGCTACAATGTTCTATGTGAATAGGGAATATCTTAATAGACCCTTTAGAGCGATTTGTTCTGGGCAAAGATATAACATGCCAGTGCTTAATATTGTCAGAGTCTCCTGTGAGTTTGGGCCCAAGAAGACATTAGCAGTAATGCTTATACTGTAACTTGGTTATGAGTCACGTCTGATTCTCAAAAACACTGAGTAAAATGTATTCGAGAAAAAAATACTCTGAGAACATCCTTTTTAACCGAACAAAGAATCCCCTTACTAGGGAGCTATGATTAACCTTTTGTATTTTCTTTCCTATTTGGCATTTATGCCCATGGCAGTCTGAAGCTGTGCCATTCCCTGCAGAGTAAAAATCTATGCAAAATTAATTGGAGAAAGAGCACATGACATTAATCAGAACTGGTTAAGCTCCTGCACAATTTCATGGCTGCCCTCTGACACACTGTGACTTGATAGTGTATGATATTGAATGTGTTCCGTGAGGTTAATTAGCGTTACCTTCTCGGTGTTGTTTATTTTACCATTTCTCATTTAAGCACCACGTGTACTCCAATGCCTGCTCTGCCAGCTAGCTGGCATTTGTTTGAAAAAAAGTGATTAACAGGAATGTTTTTGAGTAGGCTTAAAAAATTCTTTAACATAACATTTCGTTAGGAGGTTCTCTCTCTCTCTCTCACACACACAGAAAATACAGGAGTGTGAAACCTAAACAAAATTTTTATATATAAATACGTATATAAAATGTAGACTACCCCATCACTTGGTATACAGTATGAGACAGAGCATGATATGTACAGTGTCTGTTACTGATGTATATTTGCTTTGGTTTCAGAGTTGTGTACTCTTATAAAGAATGCCTGCATCTATGTGGAGGTAATTAATTCTTTGAATTTATTATCTGAAGGTGAATCATGTTGATTTATCATCATGAAGAAACAGAATGACACTTTACTACCATATTGACAGAGAGAGAAAGTGACACACTTTAAACTTGAATCCTTATCTGGTTAGTTGCCTGATGTACCAGTAGCTTATTATTTTCCAGGAATGAGACTGGATTAGCAACGCAGCTGGTCAACAGAAGAAAAGCAGTGGGATTCCAAGAAATGAACAGTAGGCTTAAGGCCTTCTCTAGTATCAGCTCTTGTGGGAGAAGAAAACCCTAGGAGAAGCCCATAAAGTTTCTACTTGCTTTAAACGCTTGACGGGGTAGACCCAGTTTTCATGATTTTTCTATTTAAAGTGCTTTTGATCTTCTTTCACCCACCCTATGAATGGAAAATGCTTTCCCCTCAAAGCCATTCTCAAGCACAGAAATCTGCAGGTTGTAGTTTCTTAAGGGACAGGTGACTGTCAAGGCAGAACCTTTTAGGGAACCACATTTCACTGGAAAGAAAATCATCTATAAACTCCCCAGGTGCTGTGCATATATAGACAGGATATACATTCTACTAAATCACTCATTTGGCTGAAAATCTGAAAAAACGTCCGGAGTTTGGGAATTATTGACAGTCAGCTGGTTGTCACTGGAAACTACCATACTGAGCTTTTCACTGCAGATATACTGAGGTTACTGATAGTAGGTGGCACTGGAGGTGGGGTAAGAGACAAAATAAAATGAAAACATATATAGCAGAACTCTTGTACTGCTATAGCTCTAGTTATTGCAGATGGTCACTTATAATCGGCCAGTTTCAGGATTTTGTATCTTGTCCTCAAACAATAAAAAAAAAAAAAAAAAAAAAAGTGATGTCCAACAACAAAATAGAATTGTCTGTTCACTAACTAAAAGAAGTAGCTTAGTTTATGATAATGTAATTACCTTTCCAAGGCCATTTGTTCACGATGTGAAACAGACCCTTGCTGATACTGTTAAAATATCTCAAATCATGTCTGAAAACCATCAGTTGTGCAAGCACCATAATCTTCTCTAATACATGGCTCCATGATACTTTGGATCAACTTGATTCACCTCAATGGTTGCAGAGAGGCCTAATACAAAGATTTTATAAGCAGATTTTTAGCCCATTCACAATCTATTTTATCCACTGATACGATACTTTATAACAATTCTTAATGAATACCAGGATATCATCTTTTGACACTATGGAGGGCCAAAACATCTCTGAAGTCCTTACAGCGCATAAGGGATAAGATTTCTCTAGATCAATACAGAAGAGCAGGTAAAGAATCTGTAGTGTCTTTTTAAAAGTACAGTGAGGTGTGACTAAGTGCACTGAGCTCAGGCAAACAAATACAACTGTAAAGTACCCTCCAAATATCACAGTATGAATTGAAAAGGTGCTATCTGGAAGTATTGTTTTGTTTAGGATTGTTTCAGTTTGAGATTATGCTTTTTAATTAAAATATTATTAGTAAAAAAGTGAAGTAGATTAAAGAGAAGCAAATCTCATAAGCGCTCAGGGCCTGATCTGCAACTAAGCATGTTCAGATTTACTTTTAGGGATGGAGCAGCATACCCAGTAAGTAGAGGATGAAACACAATGATAAGTATTTTGTAGAACAGCCAGACACATTGAGCTGAGCTAAGGTTAATTCTGAAGTTCCAAGTCTCAAAAATTTTAATCAGAACTCTAATGCCATTAGTAAAAACATTGATTTGCTTTTCTTATGAAGAGTGTAAAATAACGTTGACAAGGGAAAGTTGTTTTAATTAAAACATGAGAAGTTTTAATACTAACTTTATTTTAAAAAAACTGCTGAGCTATTTGCTGATCAAGTAGCATTCTGTGTGTTAATTAAATATCTAACACCCCTTTGTGACAATACAGCACGTCAGTATTTGAAATGTACAAAAGTTTGCATCCAGTGAACTGTTATGTAAGACACTTAGGCCTGCATTCTCAAGGTGCTCAGCACCTGCAGTTCCCACTGAATTCACAGGAGTTTTGCTCAACACCTCTGAAAATTAGGGACCTGATCCAATTTGTACTGAAGTCAAAGGCAAAACAGAAAATCATTGCAATGATGCAGGGTCCAGGCCTTTAACATATCATGCAAAATTTCAGATAGACAGACATCTAGACTGACATCCTGATTTAGAAAAAGTTGGCACCTCTCAGTCTATACATAATAATGAAGTGTATATAATAACTTTCCCTGAATCCCTACTGTATTTTTATCCTATAACCTTATTAAAAAGATTGCCTTTCTCCTCCTTCCCTATCTGCTTATTCTGATACAGTCAGTCATTAACATATGCAATTTAAGGAGCAGCAGATTTCAGGCAGGGGGTTTGCATGCTTTTCTGTTGTTTATGTAGTGTCACAACTTTCTTAAAATCTATTTCCCCTGAGGGGTCCAGGGTTGCAGCCTCTGCTTCTCCTGCAGATAAAGGTGCAGTCCCAGATTATTTGTTAGAAAGCTCAGAAAGGGAACCAAATGTTAATATTTTAGTTATTTCCAAGTGGTAGTGAACCTTTGGTAAAACAAACAATTCCCTGCTGTGATCTGAATCATCATTTGATAGATACCCAGTTTGCATTGCAACGGACACACACAAAAATGCCATTACTTGGGTGCAACAAAAATAAAATAAAATAAATAAATAAAAAATTAAAAAAACACCTTGAAACACAGACTACTGTAATAAAGCTATTTATTGAGCAGACACCTCTCTAGAAATCTATTATTCAATTACTAGCTACAGTAATTTGATGTAGTGTTCACTTACGCTTTCACTCCTACTAAGAGCAATGACCAAACCATTCATCTGACGAAACATGCAGTCTCTAGTGCATGTATAATTGGTCACCTTCCTAACCTGGTTAAATAAATGTCCTTTTATGAAAACAGTTCCAGAACTTACTATAAAACAGTGGTTCTCAAACTTTTGCACTGGTGACCCCTTTCACATAGCAAGCCTTTGAGTGTGACCCCCCTTATAAATTAAAAACACATTTTTATATATTTAACACCATTATAAATGCTGGAGGAAAAGCAGGGTTTGGGGTGGTGGTTGACAGCTCGCAACCCCTCATGGAATAACCCCATGACCCCCTGAGGGGTCCCAACCCCCAGTTTGAGAACCCCTGTTATAGAAAAAATCCTGTGCAAAGACCCATAAGTTGCTGCTGCCTGCTGCTGAGTTTTGTGAGCCCAAACTTAAATTCTTAGCTCTGGTTTTACTCCTCCTGAAGGCAGGCATTGTGGATTGCCACCATCAACTTCCCCAAGGAAAAGGCTTTTCTGAGCAAGGTAAGTGCCCTTAGATCTCACACTATTACACCTTTACTCTGAGCTCAACAACTGCAACATGCAAAAATACTCTGCAGTGATTATCCTTTGAGTTGATGAATGAAAACTTGAGATACTATTGGTGTTCAGCTTTAATTGGACTAAATACTGCACAGGAACGTAAACAGAATTCCTTGTGTACCTTCACTTTTAAAACACTTCCAACATCATGGAAAAAATGCCAAGTGCACTCAGATAATAGGATTATTATTTTTTTTAAAGAAGCAGAGTGTTGTTGTAAATGGCAGCTCATGGTTTGAGAGAATATGGTTTTATGTAGACCAAATCTCCCCTGAGACATACCTACTAGTAGAATGCTATGGTGCCAGTGAAATTTACCACTTAAACAAATACATCAGGTGCTATAAGGAAATTAGCCAGATACCTAAAACACCCATGGGGTAGGGACTGCCCTACAGGTCAATGTGATTTTACCAATAATGTCGATGCTCTGTCAAGTGTATTTGCCACTAAATGGTGTGGGTTACAAATGAGCTCTGAAATGGAAAAAGAAACGAGCAGTTTGCTAGATGTTTTGTTTATATAACTGTGCTTGTCCTTTATTTGAACTTTCTAGTTTGATAAAAAACATTCTAAACTATGCTGCTCATTAATAAATTCATGCTCAAAAGGGCACTCTATGTCTCATGCTAATCAATTCACAAAAATATCCTGTTAGTAAATAGATCACTTATAAAATGTGACTTTAGGCAAAACGTTATAGGATATTATACCATTAGTAGAGGTGCTGGGCCAAAGAGCTACAAGACGAATAAACAATTCTTTAGTTAATTGGCTGTGCTCTACCAGTGGAATAAAAAGCTGTGACATCCTTCCCCAGTTTCCCTCTATTTATGAACACTTTTGGGGCCCACTGCTGCGAAAGCACTCAGCGCCACTGAGGAGATGCTCAGCATCTGGCAGGAGTGGGCCCTTAAACGCTACACTTTCCCCTCCCTATCCCAATACAGTACCCATGAACCTTCATTTTTAACCCAAACTATATGCCAAATATTGCCCTTGGATACATGCACACTGCTTCTACCTGCTTCAAGGGAATAATTTAGCTCTCTTAATTATTGCAACTTCCCTCCACCTCTTCTCAGTTTATTACTCCCAGTTGGTAGTCCAGCATTAACCATTTTGTAAGGCCCTGTTGCAGGGTGGCTGCCTGTCAACAAACCAATGACCATTTAATCCCTGACATACTATTAAGTACTCTTGAACATTTCGAGGGCATCTAGGTAGTACCCACCTCCTGTCCTGCTGATTGACCATGTCTGTCCTTAGACGATGGCAAGACATGAGGTGCACTGAAGTGCCAAAAGTGGGGAGATTCAAACAAAGGACACTATGTAGTGGTTACAATGATGGGGATGTTTTCAAAGGGTCGAGCAACGTTTCAACCCCCTTATCCACGGTAATGTCTATGGGATTTTAATGCTTTGAGAATCAAGCAAGCTATGTCTTCAGCATCACCTTCACTAAGGTGCAATTATATGGAAAGAGAGGGATTGTTCCGTCGTTTTTTTTCCTGCATCAACACAAATGATGGCAATTAAAAAAATCTGTTTTCCTCAGTGGATCAGTGTTAAAAAGAATTCCTCAATTCATACAGCATGATTGAAAACAGTGTGCTAAACTCTAGGTTCAGAAATATCTTTATTCTTGATTATAGAACAATGATGATTGCTTTAATTCCGTATTAGGAGAGTATTCTTTCCCAGACTTGCTAATTAAGTCTGGATTATTAGCTAGCCACATGCCAGTTAAATGATGTCACCAATTAACAGGTTTTTCAAAAAATGTATTCATTTCAAAAATTAAATGCAAGTGTTCTAGTAATATTTCCAGCTTCTTTCTAGGAGCTGGATATAGCAAAAAAAAAGTAAAAAATGACAAAACAAACCCTTAAATTATTTTTTCTTTTAGCAATGTGATAACCAGACAAGTTCTGTCCCCAACAAAATATCCATCATCAAAATCTACACATAAAATAATCAACCACCTTAGAAAAAGTTATTTTAAGATTAATAGAAATATGTTTGTTCCTTTTTGCTGTAAGTAACGTGCAGATTCCCTGTAGGGACAATGTTTGCCATCTTTCATACCACTGACAGAAAGCTAGGTAGTTAGAAATGAACATAAGGACTGCCATGCCAAGCTGGGTCAAATCAGTGATTTACCTACTAACACTGTGTGTGTCTAAGGGTATGTCTACACCCAGCCGCTAGTTCGGCGGCTGGCAATCGAAGTTCTGGGTTCGACTTATCGTGTCTTGTCTGGACGCGATAAGTCGAACCAGGAAGTGCTCACCGTCGACTGCGGTACTCCAGCTAGACGAGAGGAGTACCGCGGCGTCGACGGGGGAGCCTGCCTGCCGCGTGTGGACCGAGGTAAGTTCGAACTAAGGTACTTCGAACTTCAGCTACGTTATTCACGTAGCTGAAGTTGCGTACCTTAGTTCGATTTGGGGGTTTAGTGTAGACCAAGCCTAACAGTGACTAGCGTCAGATGCTTCAGAGGAAGATGCAAGAAATCCCTGTAGTGGGCAATTATGGAATAATCTGCCTAACAGGGGAGTTTCTCCCTAAACAACCCCCCACCTTCCCCCACTCAGTTTGTTATTAGCGTGTAGCTTGAATCACAAGGATTTATATCCCTTCTAAAATACACACACACACACACACACACACACACACACACACACACACACACACACACAATTTTATATTATATAGTAAAGAGGAACCTGGGAACTTTCATGCTATGGCAGTTCTATAAATGAGCACAGTGGCAGTGAGACACCTCATAATGAGTAGGCATTCTGGCTAGGGAAACCCTGGGATTCCATAGCAATCACATGCTAGGTATGAAGGGCTTTTCTTCCCCAGCATGCTGTCCCTAGGGAACTCCAGAGCTTCCCTGGATAGTATGCTAAGAATTATGGGACATCTTTGTTCCTGTGCCCATTTGCTAAGCCGCTACTAAAGAATGCGTTTCCTCTTTCCCACACCTTATTACATGAGGGTAGAGGGTGAATCCTGTTCCCCCTGAACATACTTTTGGATTAGAGGAGACAGTGATCCATTATGGAGAGGGAAAGGGCTGGCTGCATTTGTAACATACACCTGAACCATTTGCGAACCTGGGTTGAAGTTTGCACATACAACATTAAACTGCAACCACCCTGATTTAGGGTAGGTTTCAGGTTCTGTAATATGAACTGTTCACAAATCCCTAGGTATTAATATTTCAGGCTTGATTCACTTGATCTACACATCTGCGCATAGGGTGTGAGGGATATGGTCTTTTATTGCTCAAGAATTTGATGGATAACGTGAACCATTATTTCTGATGGTCGACAAATATTTTCACTTTGCAGCAAATGTTTTAAAAATATCTTCGGATACTGTTACTTGTTCAAAGTTTAATTGACAAATTAAGAATTTTAATTCTAGACATTTTAAAAATCAATGATCACAATATTTGACATTAATTAACATTTCAGTTAAAATATCTTGAAGCATCACAAAATACTGAATTCTTTCTTCTAAATGTTCATACATACACATGCACAGAGAGCTTTGTTCTGTATTCAAGAAACTTTTCTTAGTTGCTGAATGAGAAACTATGGTAACCACTGAGATTTTAAACACTTTCCAGTTACACTCTTGCTTTACAAAAATATCTTATCTTTGCCATTCATAGTCTTTAGAGACCGAGATGGTAACCCTTTATCCTTTCCCATTAAACGCACAGACTACAGATGAAACATTAAAAAGAAGCACTTATGGTGACAGCAAAAACCTGAGTTAAAATTTAAAAGAGTGATCCAAAACCCACTGATTTCGATGGAATCAATGAAATCAAGCCCTATGTGAGGATGATGTGGTTTCCAAACAAAATAATCAGAAATTGATTGGAGGGAAATATCCTGCCTCCCTGCAATATTTACAAGGTATGGCGGTAGCCACATTCTGTTACTGGTAACACCAGTTAACATCATGGAAGACTCCTGGGGTTGCACTGGAGCGACTGAGAACAGATTCTGTCCCATGTGCGGGAAGGGAGAGGGGGTAAGCTCTTCAAGCTATTGATTTCTGACTGTATAATTTTTAATCATCCTTCATCTTCCTTTTATATAGGTGCTGAAGTACTGATTTTCTTCTACGGTCAGCAGATTACTCTACCTTTTGAAAGTTCTCTAAGGACAATATTGTGACAGCTGCATAAGTGGATGGATAGCTTGATGGGGTACACATACTCTCCCTGCCAGCATATGGCCTGCGAAAGGACCTATCATACTTGCAGTCCCTGCACAAAGAAGAATGAAGGGCTTGCTCACCTGATGTACCTCAGAGGAGATGGGATGGCTCAAGGAGGAGACACAGCCATAGCCTTATCAGCTATTTCCACACAGGTCTAAGGAGCACTCGGCCACTCATGTAGGGATTATGGCTCCCAGAAACTCGTTCCTTTCTCCAGCTCTCCATGTGGCTTTGCAGCTCTCTATCTGATATTATGTCCTCATTATGGACAGCTCCTCATTTTGTCCCATGTCACAATTCAAAGAGACACACTGGGATGTGTTACTTGGCTGGAATGATTCTCTCTCTGGACTCTGACATCGTTGGTGCTGTGCCTGCATGCACTGCACAACAACTGTGCTTCCATCTCCAGTATTCAATTGCTATTAGGCTGTCCTTGCCGAGTGCATCAAGAGACATGGAAATGACAAAATTGTACTTAAATGCTTCTGCCTTACAAGCCAAAAATGTGCAGAATGTTATTGTCACTAGAACTGAGTGACATCTCATCCTTGAAGAATGAATCCAGTACTTTGTAGCTGGCAAAGAGAATTTAGTCCCCAGAGTCTAGCACAAACATTGCAGACTAGTGTTTGATGCACTATATTGGTGCTGCTATCGTGCTTCCTTTTTTTGTCCACATGTAAACCTGGGGGATTTTTCCCAGAGTAGCAGAGAGGAAAGATACATTTCAATGTGGCTCTCACCAATTTCCCTCACATGCAAACATCAGAAATAGATTTGTTTTCTTCCTTCGAGTTGTCTGCACCAATTTCAATAACACATTGTCAGTGTGTCTGGAGGACTGTTACTACTTTAAGCCAGAAAAACCAGCATGATAGCACACAGAAGGAGTCACAAGTTCACACACTTGCTCACAAACACTTTTCTTCTTGGCATGCCTGAACAACTGGAAAATGAACAACAAATTCATCATCATGGTTCTCACTCATTTTGGTTGAATTGCATGATCAATGCTATATACAACCGACAGGAAATGTCTGGGATTTGCAGCAGATGTTGATACACTTCTAGAAAGTCCTTTACTAAGTAGTTCGTGCATATTGGAGGCCAAGTGTTAGGACCTTGTCTGGGTGTCAGACACAACTGCAGTCCTCCCTTGAACGTGTGGGGCAAAATCCTTGCTCCACTGTAGTCAACAGCAAAACTTCCATTGACCTCAGTGGGGCCAGGATTTCACCCCTGGCTTACTAGAACTGCTAGCTGACCCCCAAAGTAGCAGAGTGGTGGCAGAGCCATGGCTCCAACTCCATTCTGCACCAGCCAGCAAAGCTGGTTGGGATCAGCACATGCTGTGCCATCTGGAAATGTAGTACAGTAGCTTTCCGAGTTCCCGGTGGGGCTGTGTACTGCTTTCAGTGCAGAGCTATGGCTTCAAGGCACAACTGAACCAAGCAAAACCGATGATGATAGACACACTGTTTCCCCATGTCAACTTGGCTTCTTGCAACACATCTTGATTCCATACTGGCATGATGCCCGGAAGAATGACACATGATTTCAAGAGAATTATGTTCATCGCTGTTTCTCCCCCCCGCCCCAGTTAGAACAGAGTAAGGATATTAATTGCCAGTTGCTCCACCAGTTCTGGGGTCTTATCAATTACTAAAGAAAATTGTTCACCATACAAAAAATCCTGAATGTCTTATTGATGGTGATCAAAAGCTTCAGGCAGCTATTTCTCTTGCAATTAATGACATACTGGGCATGCATGCACTGCCTGGGCAATTGCAAAGCAGAGCTAATAAGAAGCTGTACCTATAAACAACATTTACTGGAACTGCCTCAATGCATAAAATGTGTGCCAGGGTGTGTGGGCAGCTAGTGGCTTCTTCCTTCTATTATTTCATTCCTCTAGACATACCTCTGTTGAAGCCTGGGTCAACTCGGTTTGATTTTCTTTCAATTTGAATTAATGCCAATTGTTCATGTGTTCAGCAGAATGGGATTTGCCAGCCAGGAGTTTTACAATCTTTGCTGCACAAAACTGTCTCCCCCCACCTCGCTCGCCCTTTTCCCGTTTTTATTTTAAGATCAGTATTCTTCCGGGGACATTTTGGGGATGTCAAGATAAGAGTATTTACCCTGATCCATGAGCACTTCTGCTCTGGAAGTGAATCAGATGCCTGTATAATGTATGCACACTACCACACAGCCACATCCTGGATGAAATCAAAGGGCATATCTGTACTGATCACATGTATGTTTTATACACAACATGTTTTTTAAAAATTACTTTCCTTCTCTGACTGTTCTATTCAGCTTTTGGTGGAGGGAAAAATTGACAGTTACTAACATTTACCGATTAAAAGCAAATCCTTCCATAGCTTATACACACAAATTCAATTAGTGGCCTCTGTCTGGTTTCTACTGAATAAGTGTCCTCAACAGCATAACTGGATGGCACCAGTTTATAAGTATTGGCAGCCACAGCAGAGAGGTCATCGTTTATTATTCCATAATGATCACCTGTACCTATGCATAGTAAGTGTCTTTGTGGATAACATACTCATACACTAATTGTTGGAAAACAGGTTAATGTATGCACCATTCCCAATAGCCATGTGCCTTCTTTTAGATGGCAAAATGAATGCCGAAAGCATGAGAGTCATTACATGATTTTATTAATTTCCAGCTAAGGAAATTAATAAAATCACACCCCATTCTCCTGATGCTCCACAATTCCATGGCAACTACTGTGGTTGCCTCCAAAACAAACAACTTACTCCATTTTAAAAACCGTGTTTATGGGAGAACTGGATGGGCCAGGAGATTGGCAATGGGGTTCAGAAGTCTTCATCTAGGTTTGAATCTGGGCTAAATGGACAGTGACAGAATTTTCACCATCTAAATACATTGTCTCTCTGAAAGAATTTGATGGTGTTAGTACTGTTCCGAGTGAAGAAGTTTCAACACCACGTGTAGGCAGTCTCAGTAGAGAGATAAGGGATTCTCTCCACTGTGAAGAGTGTCCCTCCAGCACATGGCTGGGCCAGGTGAACAACAAGGGCTACAAAATGTCCAACACCACATGGATATGCAGCGAAATTTATAGAATGCAAAGTGACTTTTTATTATAGGTATAGCCATACTGAACCAATGGAAAATTAAACAAACCTTTCAACTGCTGACCCCAATGCAGGGTTTCCTTTTCTAATACAGGAAGTGACTATTTAAAAAGTTTTCAGGCATTCATTGGTAGCATCTTTTACACAAGTTTGTGTTGCTGCTGCCTGTGCTTTACCTATTCTGTAATAAATTAAGGATTTATGCCTCCAGGGCTATCCATCCAAACTTTGGAATTAGCACTAAATTCACTAGCAAAAGCCAGCCTTCTGACTTTTTAACGTGGTTTGGCCAAGCAATGGAAAGATGTATGAGAGGGTTGTGTGTGTGTGTCCATCCATATCCACACACCCATCTCTCTCCAAGTGCATATCTGTTGAAGAAATGGGTTGTGAGGATCACTCTTAAAAGGTAACAGTTTCACACAGCTCAAATTCTGCCTTTTAACATATCCCACTAAGGAGCCATATTTTCAAAGTGTCAGAGGTTTAGGACTGTGTGGACTTTCTGCAAGGAATCATATGTCTGATTGGTAAAGATGTTTACTGAGGTTACATGTACAAATTGTTTATTTGCATGTGTAAATGGTCAGATGTATTAGTGATCATTAGCATAGATATGCACAAAATGTACACACCCATTCAAGGTAACTGTATATGCAAATTATATGCATAACTGCAGGCACATTTTGGATTGGTTTGGGACCAACAGGGAAAAAAAAAAAAAAGCTGCTTTTTTTTTCCAAAGTTAGGAGTATTTGCAAATTGCATACTGAGCATGCACAGCAGGTGCGCACTTCTTGTCTTCTGATATTCTGAAAATATAGCTGTTGGGTTCCTCCCATGTGAAAGCACTAGGACAAACCTGGATTCTCAATGTATGGGGGCCAATAACTGTTGTCTCCTAGCCTGTTTGGAAATGTGCAGGAAATTGCACACAGAGTTAATGAAAATATCAACTGCTCATGATCAGTATGAAATTTGCAAGTTCTCTTATCTTTGGTAAATGACAAAAAAAAAAAAAAAAATTTTTCAAACAGTCCTAAATGGGCATGCTTTTTTTTTTCCCCTCAAACCTTCCAAACATTTCCCTGCCCATAATTTAATATGTCTGAACTGTTTTTTTCAAGTGGCCTAAGAACTACATCCATCAGGTTCTGAATAAATAAATACAATTTCAGCACCAGATGGACCATTTTGCAAAAGCTAAGAAGGCATTTGTAGTGTTTTTCTCCTAAAGAAAGTGAGAGCAGGACAACTGCTCTGATCACGTTTCTTCTTTAGACAACTTATTTTGATCTGCCCTTTGAAAAGATACATGAAATAATTCATAATACTCGAGAACCTGAAATACCATTATCATTGATTTTTATTCCGCTAGTCAGGAACACAAAATAGGATCTTCTAAATATGCTCTATTTCATGTAACAGTTTTTGAAGAGGTTGGCATATATTACTCTGAATTATTGCATTCATTCCACTATTACTACTATTACAACAAAGTATCAACTATCTATTTTTTCTATAGATTTTGTAAATACAGGAAAATAACCATTCTTTTTATAAGAACTTTAATATTCAGCTTTGAACACACTGAAGTTATTTCAAATGTGTTCCATTATTAACTATTTTGCCAAGCTGGAGACATGCAACCAGTCTGATGACAAAATAGGTCTTTAAGAATGGTGACTAAAATCTACTGTAAATTAATCTTTTTTATTATTATCTGGTAAATCTCTGGTCTGAAAACATCTCTCTCCTACTCTGACAGACACACATCTAATATCAGAGAGAGAGAGAATGTTTACATTAAAGTATTTCCTTTTTTTGTTCAAATTTAATTTGTTTCGAGAAGCACTTTTCTCTGATAATGCTCAAAAGAATTAGA
Source organism: Terrapene triunguis (assembly GCF_002925995.2). NCBI lineage: Eukaryota > Metazoa > Chordata > Testudines > Emydidae > Terrapene > Terrapene triunguis. The sequence goes on from NW_020664436.1 coordinate 36,788,879, forward strand.
GCAGCTGAAAGCCAGATTACATTAGTCTTACAAGAAAGCCTTAGAGTAGGAGTGCCTTCTTTGGTAACATTATGTCTCTTTAAAATAAAACAAATAAAATTAAATAAATAAGTGTAATGCATTAAAAGAATCTACCAAAAATACACAGTAAAGATAGGCAAGTTAGCAATTGCACTGTTATATTTCCAGCTAATATACCATGGTTTACAGAAAACATTTTTCATAAATTATGACCTATGAATAAAAATAAAAGTAACTATACATAAGGCACTGAATACAAAATGCAGCTCATGTTACTTTAATGTATGAAGGACTTGATCTTTGGCAATTGTCAATATATCAGCATTTCAATGAACACCAGAAGCACAAGAAATTAGACCTCAGAGCGATGAAACACAACTAAATCGAACTGAATCAGCAATCGTGCTGCATCCCTAGATTTTTCAAGGTCTTCTATTCTTCTGTCAACAATATGCCTACATATTGCAGAAACAACAATTGCCAACGTTACATACCACTGCCACGTAAACAATATTTTAACACAGTTTGAAAATGTATTGACACGGAATGTGTTAAAAGTGTAACATTTATTGTAAAAAAAAATAAAATAAAAGTGTGTGTATGGGGGTGGGGAGCAGTTATTAAGAAGGGTATAAACTGGGCATCTCAGAGAAAGGAAAACTGCCAAAACTACAGAATTGCCAAGAACGGATGGATTTAAGCGTCTACTTATTTTATATAATTTCTTAGAGCTTATCAAGAAGTTTCATTTTCTGTAACTAAGTAACTCTTTATCTTCCTGTTATCTCACGAATTAACTTTTAGACTGATGGACAGACATAAAACTATTTCAGTTCATTCATCTGTCTCCTGGACGAAAACAATGAATGAAAGATTGTTAGGGTCAATGTAGTACCCCTAGGACAAAAGATATTCTTGCCCCAAATTAGTATGCACCTCTGAAATTCATTTGGATGCTCTCTTCAGTGCATTCTTCAGCAAAGATTATCCTTAAGGTTGTTACAGGAAAGAGGCTATATAATGAAAAATAAAAAACCCAAAAAGTACAAATATAAAATCTAATAAGCAAATATACAGATTTATATTAAGAGTTTAGCTTCATTAAGATTGCTTTTTGTTTACTTACCTGTTTTAGGAAAAATTCAACCAAAGTTCAAAGGATTCTGCTTCCACAAAGCAAGTGATTACATCTACAGCTGTTGTCTGTTGGGAAATGAACATCTCTCTCTCTCTCTCTCTCTCTCTCTCTCTCACACACACACACACCCACACCCCCCAATAAAATAACCCCAAACTGCCTGTTGTTCCAAGATATGTTCAGAACCACCTACCACCATCAATGTCTTCTTCACAATGCTGTACTTGCATATGTAGCCTCCTCTCACCCCCACACTTCTGTAACATTACATAATACTGAAATATCCCTACAACTGTACTTCCATACAAATGCATCAAACTAGCATACATAGATATGTGAGACAAAGAAAAAAACAAAACAAAAGCAGATACTACACCTTTGGAGGTTGCACTATTTTCTTCCACTAGCTTTTATTAGGAGTGCCTATTGTTTATATGGTGAACAGTCCTACATCAAAAACAGAAACCACTTCTTTTTGTTCCCAATCACCAAACATGCACAATGAGGCTACTTTCTAACTTGCTGTCTTTAAAAATCCTACATGTATTAGAAACATCGAGAGGGTCGTACAAAGAGCTGTGACAGTAATAGGTACCCTCCAACCGAAAGAAGGCAATCAATTAAAAACCATTTGCAGAAATTGTAGGGCTGTCAAAGACTCGTTTACAGCTGTGGTTCATCAAATCAAACTGCATCTGATTGCCAAGCCATTTTTTCCACTGCATCTAGAAAGCCAGGACACCCTCCGTTAACTCTTAAAAATAACGTTCGCATTACTGTATTCCAATCAAAGAGCCCAACTGCAATATGGTCTGGGAAATAACTTAACACATTATGCACCGGTATAACTGGTAGAGATTTTAGGAAAGAGAGTCACCAGGGAGCAAACTTGTCTGATCCCTTCCAGTTCTTTTGGAATTGGCAGTGGTACATAATTTAGAAGCTCACAGTAGCTTATCCCATCCAATAACTGCTATAAATGAATTGCGCTCTGTGTATCAGTATCCTGCTGAACTCTCTTTAATTTCCCATTTTCTGGCGTATTTTAAAAAGACATCAGGAATGATTTTGACAAACAAGTCTGTTCCTTTCCTGTTGGCAGCTAAACGTTTCTTGCAAAGCAAAAGTACAAAAATGTCTTCCTTCAAGCAGACTGTGATCTGATTTGCATGTCTCTCTGCACTATTCCAGAACCGTTGTTCTCCCTCCTCTCACACACACTCCTTGGGCAAGATTACAGCGGATGGGTATGCAAGGAGAAGTGGGAGAGAGGCACAAAGAGCCTCTCTGAGTAGAAGACTGCATCGGACTATCGGTGCCCAGGGCAAGAGCCTCGCCTCTCCTAGATAGGCATGAAGGCTGGATTCAGACAGCAGCATACAATAAATCTTCACAAAGGACATAGCAGTTGCTTTGATCCCCAAAGCACAATGTATCCCAATGCTCCTAGCAGGATAGTGCACCTCCACATTGCCCCAAGTGAGGCAACAATGTGTTTTAAGGGGCAAATCCAGACCCAGGTTTCATGAACCTTGAGGGCTCAAGACTTAGTACCGTTATACAAGGCACTGGTGAGACCTCATCTGGAATACTGTGTGCAATTCTGGTCTCCCATGTATAAGAAAGATTAATTCAAACTGGAACAGGTGCAGAGAAGGGTTACTAGGCTGGTGAGCCTTGCCCACATGCTCAGGGTTAGCTGATCGCCATATTTGGGGTCAGGAAGGAATTTTCCTCCAGACCAGATTGGCAGAGGCCCTAGGGGTTTTTCGCCTTCCTCTGCAGCGTGGAGCACGGATCACATGCTGGAGGATTCTCTGCACCTTGAAGTCTTTAAACCATGATTTGAGAACTTCAATAGCTCAGACATAGGTTAGGGGATTGTTACAGGAGTGGTGGGTGAGATTCTGTGGCCTGCGTTGTGCAGGAGGTCAGACTAGATGATCATAATGGTCCCTTCTGACCTTAAAGTCTATGATTCTAAAAATCAGACCCCATGTAAAAAAAAAGGAGGCACTTAGAGGCACTTAGAACTAGTGGCCTCTTCTACAGTGGCTTAAGTAACTGTTGCTATGGTCACCTCAACCCTAAAAAGTCATAAAACTATTTGGAACAACAGCACAAAGAATAAGAATGCTAACAGACATTTAGAGAACAGCTAACTAACTTAGAATGCATAGACGGTGCAGTGATTAGCATGCTAAGTTATCTTCTCTTGAGCCTTAGGCTCAAACCCCACCTTTAGGTGACTTGCAAAGAGGAATTTGGTGAACATTGCCTTATTCCCATTTGTCCACATGGCAATACCATTAGAGATACAGCAGCTATGCCCCTGGGATGTTACAGGTCAAGGCTGGCCTCAAGCGAATACTATTAGTCCTTCAGGGTCATAAGCAATAAATTCATTTACTAAGAAGAAGATATACAAATAAACTGGTATATAATCAACCCCCATTTTCTGCAAGCTGCAGAGTGTCATCTTAAAATGACCCCAATTTGTTTGTTTATTATCGCTACATCTAGGATATGCTCTTACCCTGAAAGGTGGGTCAGTCTTCTGCCTGTGTGGCACTTGGTCCAAAGTGCCATCAGTACTGCTCCTCTTCAGACCAGCCGTGACATCAGGCACATTGCTAAAATCTGCATTTGAAAAAAAAAAAAAAAAAAACCCACCACCACAGTTTAGAGAGTTACACATGATGAAAGGGAGAAGAATCAATTTGTTTTCATTTGTAAATGCTCTCTGCTCGTAGTCAGGTCATTTTTGGGGCGGGGATAATACAGTAGCTTTCCCTGTACATAACAACGAAAGAGGAAAAAAGAAATGGACAAACTTCAAAATGGAAGCTCTGCTTTTAAAAATGCAGCTGGGTAAGAAAGAACATCTGAAGTAACATACATATTCGATCTACAAAAATAAATCTCTTAGTTCTTGCTAACGGCATGCTTCCTAATGTAGACTCATCAGTCTACAATGCAGCAGTCTGTACCAGTTGATGGGGATGACCAGTCAAAATGATTAAATGTACAAAACCATTCTCTTTGGATGAACACGCCATTCTAGGACATGACTTGGTTTTAAATTCCTTAATGGGCCAAAAAGAGAATCTCATCTTAGAATAAGTATCAGAGGGGTAGCCGTGTTAGTCTGGATTTGTAAAAGCAGCAAAGAGTCCTGTGGCACCTATAGACTAACAGACATATTGGAGCATGAGCTTTCGTGGGTGAATACCCATGCATCCGACGAAGTGGGTATTCACCCACGAAAGCTCATGCTCCAATACGTCTGTTAGTCTATGTGCCACAGGACTCTTTGATGATCTTAGAATAAGTAACTTCTCGTGGCCTTTGGCTCCCTCAACATTTTAACCACTTGTGTTATGCTGAATGTATACATAGCACCTGTGGTAATACAAAACACACACCACGTATGGCCCTAATACTTGCTTGTCTACAGTAAGGGCTTGTCTACACTTAAAGGGCGGCAGCAACGCAGCTACACTGATGCAGCAGCACCACTATAGGCTTCACAGAAAATCCCACTTAAACCCTTGGGCAGGCTTCCCTGTTAGCATAGGTACTTCACCTCTGCGAGAAGCGGTAGTGGTAGAAGGTCGACAGGAGAAGCCCTCACGTTGACATGGTGCCGTCTACATCAGGAGTTAGGTCGGTATAAGTGTCACTCAGGGGTGTGAAAAATCCACACCCCAGAGCGATGTAGTTATACTGACATAAGTTGCTAGTGTAGACCAAGCCTTAAGCAGGGAAGCAACTAAAACATCCCTATATGCACACCAGACTTGAGGGGAATTCTGCATGGGTGGGGCCAGATGCCTTTGCAGGATCAGGGCCTCTGCTAATTACCTGCTGAGGGGAGGGACTGTCCCCTTAATTGCTGTATAAAATGCTCATTATACTAATTGGTGCTGTACAGAAACGGTAAATAGAATACCACAGGCAAATAATAAAGGAAGAAAGAGCTATAAAAAAAATTAAGTAAGATAAAATTAAATGAGAGACAGCTAAAATTAACAGAACAAATACATAGGCAAGGATTAAAACTCCCACCAAAAAATACAGGAAAAGACAAAGAAAATAGAGCAGTCAGGCATGAAGTAGAAACATAAATCCCATGAAACAGTTCACATGGCACTGTTGTAGCCGGCATCGCAAGATTAATGCATCTGGCATGTAAATATCTTGCGATGCTGGCTACAACAGTGCCATGCGAACACCTGTTCTCACTTTCAGGTGACATCGTAAATACGAAGCAGTCAGCAGTATCTCCCGTAAATGTAAACAAACTTGTTTGTCTTAGCAATTGGATGAACAAGAAGTAGGACTGAGTGGACTTGTAGGATCTAAAGTTTTTAATTGTTTTGTTTTTGAATGGAGTTATATAACCAAAAAAAAATAATCTACATTTGTAAGTTACACTTTCACAATAAAGAGATTGCATTACAGTACCTGTATGAGGTGAACTGAAAAATTCTATTTCTTTTGTTTATCATTTTTACAGTGCAAATATTTGTAATAAAAATAATAATATAAAGTGAGCACAGTACACTTTGTATTCTGTGTTGTAATAAAAACCAATATATTTGAAAATGTAGAAAAACATCCAAAATATTTAATAAATTTCAATTTATATTCTATTGTTTAACAGTGCGATTAATCACAATTAATTTTTTAAATCGCAGGTAATTTTTTTGAGTTAATCACGTGAGTTAACTACGATTAATCAACAGCCCTAGTTACAATAAAGTTTCAGGGAAGGAGCCCATTTTGAGAATATTACATCCAACTAAAAGTTGGATACCATACAAACACTGGAAAGGAAGGATATGGCCTGCCAATTGGTCTGGAATTTGTATCCTCTTATTTCTTCCTTTTGTGATGAAAGCAAAACATCCTTTGATTGTGCTCCCGTGTGCCATCAGAACTGGTCCCAAAAGTCAGATAAGCAGTAAGAACAGTCACATGGCTAAAAGCCGCACACCCCTCTCCCTCCTGACCCCAAAAATAAAAGAAAATTCTCTTTCAGAATGTCACATTTACAGATGAGAAGAGTTTTAATATTCAAGCTATCTCCACTTGCAGAAACTTTTTCTGCATCAAATGGAACCTGAAGTCAACAATGAAACACAAACTATACAACCTAAAATGTGTACTGAGCAGCTCTCAGCACCCATAATTACCAACAACTCCAATGGGAGCTATGGGTGCTCAGCACATCTTGGGATTTGGCCCAATGTGCACAAATGTTTTGATAAGCTCCCTTCCTAATTACATTACTTATGCTATGTTTTGTCAAACTGGCAGGCAGATACATGACTCACCATCATTCAAGAGAAATGATAATGTAACCACCACTAGAATTGAAAAGAAAATATGCTTCCTAAGTCAGCTATTTACTGTTAATTATTCAATTAAAGCAGGGCAGATATTGACTATCCCATCTGTGCACTGAGAAAGGCAAATACATGTGGAGTGTCCAAGAATACCACACATGTAAGGAAATCTCAGTCCTTGCATCTCTGCAGTTATACACACACAAGTCAATATGGAAGTTATTCAAAAGATTGTGAATTAAGATACAATGGAAACGTATCCCATGCAGACATCTGAGGCAGCAACATTCTTATGCTACATTCCTAGTCAGGAAACCAAAGGAAATCAACTTGAATATGTCAACATCAGCCATCCGGCAAGCCACTTCATTTACCACAAGGAAACCATCAACCAATGCAGCAAATGTCACGAATCTCCTTTGTCCATTTAATTAACAAAGAAGTCTTAATTGCAATTCAGTCAGTGCTGTTTTTACCAATTCATCCTCCCACTGCAAGTTATCAAGGGAAGCAAGTAGTAACACGGAACCTTGTCTCTAACTATCAGCCTGTTAGAATCTTTTTTCACAACACTTCAGGTCTTGTTATATTTTAATTTTTCTGACCAATTTGAAAAATTGGTAACACTCATTGTCAGCACATCAAGTATTATCAAACGTCAAGAATCTTGTAGCTGGGGAAGCCTCCCCCTATCTCAAGGGGAAAATAGAAGGCGGCGTATTTCAACCTGCCACTCTATTATAGACAACAGCCAAATGGTGAAAAACTTCAACAAACTCCATATAAAAAAGAACAGATGGCACAGCAAAATTAGATGTACCCAGTCTGACTCTCCGAAGAGGCTCAGAGTGCTGTGGAGACAGCATGCTCAGCTTTGGGGAGTGGGAGAGGTTCTCTGCATCGCTTCACACTAGCCTCCTGTCAGGTTAAGAAGCAGTCCTGATAGACTTCAAAGACAGTCCTGGCAAGAATGTGGTGACTGCAATGAAAAATGCCTCAGTAATGGAGGGTGTAAATAGGAGAAATGGGGGTGTTTGGAAGGGAGGGCTGCAGAGGACTCCTTCCCAGGGAAAAGGAGTAGATAGAACAGTCTTCATCAAACTTGGTACAAGGTTAACAAGTTCTTACGCTCTTAAAAATAAATGATAAAATACTTAAAAGATTTTTAAAGGAAATTATTTAACTCTTCAAACACTCTTGAAGAATAATCATCATTTTCAGTGCTTTCTGCTAATAGATTTTGTAGCTAAGCAAATTTTGGTCCCCCTTCTCCTCTTATATCTCCTCTCCAACAAGAATCCGGTCTTCCTCCCTGCTGGTGGAAGGGGAGGTAAAGAACAAGCAAACAAAAATACATACATCTACCCCTAAACAAACCCTCATCTACTGTGGAAGGGAGAAGAGCAGAAGACTCATGAAACAGACTGGGAACCTCACCATGAAGACTTGATTTATCTGAGGAGCACTTAGACCAGGGGTTCTGAACCTATTTACCATTGTGGGCCTCAGATGTAGCTCTCTCTGTGTTATGTAGGCCACATCCGCACAATATATATACACAACCTAAATGGCCCTGAGGATGTCAGGTGTGCTGATCAGGTCGCAAGTGGCCCAGGGGCTGCGGGTTGAGAACCACTGATTTAGACACTACGGTGACAGGTGCTATGGAAAACCCTAAGATAGTCTGCTTGTTTGTACTGAAGCATTTCATCACTTGCGCATTACTTAGGACTAAAGAAGTTAAAAAACTTACTGAGACCAAAGGGCCTGATTGTCCTCTTTCACTGATTTTACATGGGTGTAACTAACGCTGGAGTTACTCTGATTTGTACTGGGATGAGAAGAAAATGGATGCTTTAGACACATTAGAAAAGTTTACAAGTGACAGATAGAACCAACTGTGATGGACTCAGTCTAGTTCCTCCATGGCAGATAGCCAGATCTCATTAACTAGTTGTAGTGTGATAGGCTGTTTGCAGAAATATATTTGTTGCCTCATGAAATGCTACTATGCTTGCTCATTTGAATCCAGTACAGTTCTATAGTACCTGAAGAAAATTTGGTGGCCTATCTAAAATGAGATAGTGGTCCCAGTCCAGTTCCTAGCAGACCAAGTAAAATCATTATCACAGTTGGTACTAATTTGCACCAGTCAGTGGTCGTCTCAGCAGAGAAGTCAAGGTGCGAACAGTCATGGGGACTGAAACATCCACTCACCCTTACAGATGATGGCTTAGATCTTTGGCTGTAGTACACAATACAACTCATGGGGGGACTAGGAGTACAAAGATAGTCATTGTGCTTCCCTGACTTTGGGCTAGCTGGGTGACCAGCCAGTTCCTCGGCATAAATTAGAGCAGCCCATGAGCTGCTTAAAGTTACACTGGCTGCCAGGAGACCCAAGCTACTGATACTGTAGCCTGGAATCTGCAGGAAGCATGGGCATCCCAACCATGCTTTGGCCCCATCCCACACTCTCAGCAGAGAGGGTGAAAGAAGAGTGGTGTAATAATTACTACATGAGCTCTATTCCACTACAGGATCCCCGGGGTGATGGGATCATGGACAGTAACACATCCCTATGGTCAGATACTGCTGCTAGCACAAAGCAAAATAGCTGCACTGCACCAGAGTATCTGAGCTGGTTTCTGTGAGACACATGAGACAAGGAAGGGCAATATGTCTACATAATGGCATTGTTTAGAGGCACAGAATAGATAAACTTGCTGGAACCACATTTCAGCTAATTTTTATTTGCAACTTGGCAAAATTATTATATTGTAATATATATTAAGAATTAGTAGCCCCAGTCTGTTGTGCAGGAAACAATCAATTCAATGAGTTTCTTGAATGATTGTGCATCCTTTAGACACTACTTGTAACACAGCCAATATTTAGCATAGGATTCGTTCCTTCTCTGTGGCCTGATCTATGACACAGACTTTCCATAACATGGAAATTAGAAACTGCTTTTGTGTAAAGACACTAATTCAGGCATATGGAAAGCAGCTTTTTTTGTTTTGTTTTGTTGTTATTCTCAAGAATGGCCAGTTATGAAAGCCTGCAATTCCTCTTATTCGTCTAGCAAATGTTACTGCCAAGAGAAAGGCAAGGTTCCAGAAGCCTGGAAAGAATGTTTCCAAAGTCTCTGGTAAAAGTCATTGTATGGCCTTAGCCAAATCTCAGGAAGGTGTAAAGCCGTGGTGGTCTTAGTGCCTCAATATCTACTAAAATATCAGGGAGTGGTAGATGAAGCATTCCACCATAGCTTGGAGAGCAGAAATATCAATGTGGTGAACTCTAACAATGCTCCCTTGGAGAGCAGAATTCATAACTTCAAATTAAATAGTTCAGCCTGGCAGATAACTGCATCTTATTCTACTGAAAAGTAAAACTATTTCATATTTTCAACAGTAGATACTATTTTGCAATAAAATTACAAGAACTTAAGAGAGCATATTTACTTCTGATTAAAGCATGTATCTTCTTATCCTCCTTCCTTCCAAATTATAACCCTGTCACATACCTGAATCTGCATTTAAATGGAAGGATGCGCGAAGGTGTTGTTCGATCCAGAAAAATGTCTTATAGAGTAATTTACTAGAGAAACTTTTTAGTTTTCTTAAAGAAGATATTTGAGTTTAACAAATATTCACTGAAATACTTAGCTCTGATGCAAGCAAAACTCACTAAAATTAATGAGTTTTATCTACATCAGGCCTGAAGAATAAAGCCTTTAACTTCTTTGGTCAGGGCCGGCTCCAGGCACCCCAGCAAGCAGATGCTTGGGGCGGCCAACGGAGAGGGGCGGCACGTCCGGCTCTTCGGCAGCTAGTCCCTCACTCCCTCTCAGAGCAAAGGACCAGCCGCCGAATTCTGAAGCAGCGGCAGTAGAGCCGAAGTGCCGCAGATCGCGATCACTGCTTTTTTTTTTTTGCTGCTGCTGCTTGGGGCAGCAAAAACCCTGGAGCCAGCCCTGTCCTTGGTCCATATCATTTTCCCGGTTATCTTCATGAAGAGGGCATTTTGCATGGTTTCGCCCATCCTGCCTACAGTCAGTCATCTCTACATCATACTGCCTAGGGGCCAGAGAGCCTTCTATGAAAATTGTGATTGCAGCTGGGAAGGGGTGGGAAAGAGAAGGCAAGGATCTGGGGGAGGCAAAGCACACCTGTGGAAAATTCAGCAGACAGCTAAGCCGTAGCCCTCCTCTATGCTGGGAAATCCCCTTGCAGGAGGGAGATGTCCAGAAACTGTAATGATTGGGGAATTCTCGGTAATGAGGTTTCAATGGAGCTTTGCTGCAACAGAATCAGACAGGAGGCAGACGGCCCCAGTGGTTTACACAGAAGCACAGAGCTTCCATCTGGATGCCACTCAAATCTTTTGTCAACCCCAGGGGATCCACTGAGTTTGGGAGCAGAATCTGTGGGAGTCATGTCTGTTTGTGGGCAGAGATGGGGCACATCCTGTTCCCTGAAGGAAAGATCTCCTGCTGAGGTGGTCCTCTCCTACAGAAGAGAGGGTGATCAGGTTCTTTGTGAAGTCAAGCCAGATAGAAAAATTGCATAACCTGCAACACAAGTAGTTATGAACTAAATGGAGAGAGAAGGGGAAGCCTAGATTCCCCTAGAAAACTGAACATTAAAGATATTACTTCAACCCAAGTCATTATCCTTATTTCCACATGAAGAATTCTTACTCTGAGTGATAGCTGCTCATGATGTAAACTAACAACTTTGAGAAGAGATTTAAAACACAGTTCAGACAAGGCACCTCCTGAACAGGTTTCTAACTTGGAGCCAAATCCTGAGAGTCTTTGGGCTCTCTCTTGACTTCAAGATAAGTTGCAGGAGCTCAGCAAAAACGTAACAATTCTCAGGTATAAGGAGAACAAGTTATAAAAACACAATAGGTAAGTCATTTAATTAACCCAGTTACTTTGCAACTAAGTTTTTCACTGTTCTTTGGATTGGAGTTTCTTAAAGTATAGTTTGGAGAATTATTATAAATGTATGAGTTGTACTAGCCAAAATAACTTTCAAAGCAGATAAAAAATTACAGAAGCCAAAATAAAGATGGTTAGATGAGAAGGTTCACAATGTCAAAAACTAAACTCAATATGGGATGTTACATTTTTCAAGAGATAATAAATCAGTTCAGTTAATTCCAGGTTTTCTTACAACCTTTTTACAAATGCAAAATTTTATCCTAGGTCTACAATTATGTGGGCAAGTTAGTATGTTATCAGCAAGGAATGATGGATTCTTAAATGTAGATCCTTATTAATCTCCTATCAAGTTTATCTGCTAATAGAATTATAGAACTGCTCACATTAGTTCAACAAAAACAATTGTAAGTAGAATTCAGAAATTAGACAGATTACTTAAATTATCAAAGTATTGTCAATTCAGTCCAAAATTATCTTGCCAAGGTGATACTCACAGCCAAGCTTTGCCACTTATACATGCACAAAACTATCACACATTACACGCAGAACATAATACGCAAATAATAATCTTGAAGATATTCTAATTTCTCTGGAATTTCAATTCAGTAGGCTCTCATGTTACTTTAACCAAAGATTCAAAGAGTGGTAAACCTATAGCTTACAAGCCAATTCAAAGATTCTTCCTCCTTTTGTCTAACAAGCTGTCTGTTCTGTTGACCACAATATCTGTGTGGTTTTTGGGTTGAACTCTGAAAAAGTCAGCGTTTCTCACGGCTTACTTTTGCTGTGGGGAAGCCCAGTCCCCTGATATAAATAGCACTAGGCTTAGTTAGTGTAATGAGTTTCTCCACCCTCAACTACTCATTAAGCTGGCATACCTTCTAGACAACTAAAATTAAACTTGTTAGTGTAACAAGTGCATGTAAGAGATTTTAGTCATTCAGCGGGTTTTAAGTCAGGAACATACTTTCTGAGACGCATTTAGCCTCGCATAACAAAACTGTCAGCTGGGTAAACACTACATGTATAAAAGTCATTCTCTACTTATCAGCTGGAGCTGGCATGAAGGCAAGTTCTCTAGCTCAACTTCACAGTTGCAATGACTGGTTACTCAAAATAGAAAGTTCATTCAGGTAATTCACTCCAGGTGTTATGACAGCTGTATTCCTATTCTCTTTCCAGATTTCACAGTTGTTTCCCTAGATAGGCATTTAAAAGAAAGAGTTCACGGGCTGTTTGTTAGCGACAAGACTTTAGCTATTACCAAACAGAGGGTGCTCTTGCAGGCCGGACGGTGAAAGTCCTGCTCACAGTCTCTCTCATTCAGACATTTTGGCTTCAGGAAGCAACAAGTTGAACATGTTGGGTATTTTATATATTTTCTATTGGTGGCGTGGCCTGGTTCCTCTTCTTGGCAAAGCTAGTAAGGACGAATCAGAAAGTAACTGAGGCTTCTTCTGATGAAGATTTGAAAGGCTTAAAAGAGACACAGCTTGTATCCTGGCTAATCATCCAATGAGAAAACAAGGTGTCCTTTATGGCTTCTTGCAACATTGTGTCTGCAAAATTTTTGTGCAAAACATCTTGTGTCATACCAGTTTATGTAAGATGTGTTGGCCCATACGTTGAATGCCTACTGGCTTTGCTCCAGTCAGCAACCTACTTCAGCAAGTTATTTTCTGTGGCTCCTTTGCAGTGTGTTCCAACTTTGCATGACTCCATGCTTTTTTTTTTAAACCAGCATGTTCAACTTTCTGCAAAAATGTCCATTTTCAAGTTAGAACAGAGTCTTTACGTAAAGTCTTTTCACACTCCTTGATGGTTCTATCTTTGTTTAATGCAGCAACATGAAGTCATTTGATTCATTTGCTTGGGCAATCACCAATATGTGATAACAATTAATGAAATCATACAAAACAGTTGTATACACCTCTGTAACAGTACCCAATGATTCCCTACACCTCAGTGACAAGGTTAGTCGGATCACTTCACATGTGAAACTTTCTCTGTGCAACTGCCAACCATAAGATAATCAGTCCTTATGGTCATTTAAGTCTTATACTATTTTGATTGGTTTACCTTAAAGATTGGCTTCTCAACATGCCTTTTGGATGTATCAGCATCTTCAATACAAAACAAATAACTTGTGAGATATACCTTTTTTTAAAGAAGAATTATATCTGTCTATATCTATATATCTTACTGATCACATTTCTATTTAAAATAGGCAGCATGGTCCAAACTATTTACAATATATTGTCATCAAGCTGCTTAGGCAACAAAACTTCCTCAAACTGAAGGGGTCTGTTACTTAATGCTTTAAATGGCTTTATAGTTTTCTGACTGGCAAGGCAAAATGAAGCACTATACTCAACTTGACGGCATTTCTCGGTTTGTCTGTCTGTAACACAGTAAATTTTGAATACTACATCCAATCAGTTCCAACAATTTGGGAATATTCTAGGCAACAGTGGGCAAAACTCTATTGATTTTGGTAAAAACTGGAAACTGGAAAAGCCACTAGCACTTTAAAAAGGTTGCTCCTTGCTCTTCCTATGAGAGCCACCTAACACAGCTGAGGGGCAGTTGCTTAACCAGCAGGGGGAGGCAGAGAGAGAGGAGCGTGAAGGAGACTTCATTCCTTCCTTACTCCATGCATCCTGCTTCCCCAAAGCCTATTCCATGGATGGGGGAGAAAGGGCACCAGCCATCTCCCCATCCTTTGAATCTAAGAGGGTAGAAAGATACTTAAAGGGGGGGGAGGGAAAAAAGGAGAGATCCCCTATGCCAGGGGCTGTGTGTGACTGTGGAATCCTGAGCTGAGGAGGGAGGGAAATAGGGGAACACACACAGCCCTCGGAATGGGGTGGGGGGACAGCAGGAATGGGGAAGGGGGACAGCAGGAATGGGGAGACACATGGAAACAATAGACAGTCATCAGGAGCCCACTGGCTAAAAGGAGAACTCAGATGAGAGTGTGTTGTTAGCCTGGAAGGTTTTAATGACTGCAATCTGGGATAGACTTCATCCATTCTGAAAAGGCATTTGCACTGAAAAATGTGGGTAACTCACTGAGCTTGGCCTATGTGAAAAGGTAGTGCATGACCCTCTAATGATATTCTATCAAATATTATAGCATGATCTACTATATCTCTACTATGAATTTACAGATGCTCCCTGGGTTATGCAAACCCGACTTATGGAAATCTGGACTTACGGAAAAAGTTCCGTAAGTTCCGTAAGCTTTTTTTTTCGGGGGGGGGGGGGGGGGGGGGTGCGTAATTGTTGGAAATACGTTCCCAACGTACACAAGGCGTTCCGCAACGGAACGCTTGCGTAAATCAGGGAGCTTCTGTATGGGCATAAAGCATATAAAATAGGGGGGAAAAGATAGGAAGTTACTTCACACTTTAGCAAGAATCTGTGGTTAAGCCTGGACAGTCAGCTCTTGTAGTTACTCAACCTACATACAGCTCCTCTGAATGAAACACAGAACTGCTGCTGCTTGACATATTTTAAAAGTTTAGGCCTAAATTATGGCAAGGATTCTGGCCTATGTCTGGATATATGTAACATAGTTATAAGCAGCTCCATATATTCTGTATCATTACTACACAGGATTTGGTAGTGCCCAAGAACTGGCCTGTATGCCCCATGCAGTCCCATTGGGCCAAATTAACTCCTAGTGTAATTCCATTTATTTGAACGACATTATATCAGGAATTAATAATTTGGCCCATTGTCTTTGCTGGGGGTAAATCAGGGAGCAGTTGTTGTAAATGAACAGCGTTATCTTACAAAAGAAAAGTTCAACAGAGTTGAAGGCCTGAACTGATTTACAGTATAAACAATCTTTTAATGTACACAGCACATATTTAACAAGAAGTTAACAAGACAGTTTGTCTAGTGCCAGCAGGAACTCATTAAACCACTACTCATGGGAGCTGAAAAAAACCCCTGCATTACAACCTATGCACTAGGCAACAAGTGCTTCTATTAACCCATTTTATGAGAGGCAAATGAGAGTATACACTTCCTTGGAATTAATGTTTACCCCCCTATACTACATGCCACTTCATTGTCATAGGCTAAAACTATCACACGACATCTAGAAGGGTACAAAATTAAGACATCTGTGTGAACTGGTTAAAGAAAGTTCAGGATGGGCAGCTGGTGCAATGCACACTGTTCTCTAAAAGAACAGTTGATACATATATTAAGTCTGTATACTCCTCTGACAAGAGGCCATAATGCTTATTGTCACATTTGAAAAGCTTGTCTATGAAGCATATGGAGAAGGAATTAAAGTGGACAAAAAGACTGATCCTCTATATTGTCTCCTCTATATAGTCATGCCAAAAAGAGAAGGACATTTTTCTATTTAGTTGCCTCCCTCCTGGTGTGAAGCCACCAAATGCCTGTTAGAAGCAGGCAGGCAGTAGACAGCAATATGTATATGCTTGTGAAACTAAACTCCTCCGCAGACAGCAGGGCACTAATCCAAAAGGAATCTTGGGATTCTCATGATTAAAAAAAAAAAAAGAAGTTACTCACTTTGTGCAGTGTGATGGTTCAAAAAAAGAAGACGTTACACTTCTTTGTGCAGTATGATGATTCTTCGACATGTGTGTCCCTATGGGTGCTCCATTGTAGGTGACACCCGAGCAGTACCCCTTCTGAAGGGTCTGGACTTCGGAGTCAGATGTCAGCACCATGCTGCCGAAGATGACATCGGAGATGCAGTGCCCATTGATTGCATAGTGTTCTGTGAAAGTGAGGACTGACGCCCATGTTGCCGCTCTACAGATCTCGGAGATAGGGACATCCTTGAGGAAGGTGATGGATGAGGAGATTGACCTTGTGGAGTGTATATGAATGGCATCTGGAGGGGTCACATTACAAACTTGGTAACAATGTCTGATACAGATCGAGTCCCACTTGGAAAGTCTTGGGGCTGATATTGCTGAAGCCTTTGATCTTTTCACCAGAGAAAAAAGCCTAGGGGACTTCCTGAAGGTCTTTTTCCTGTCCAGGTAGAAGGCCAAGGCTCTCTGGACAAGCAGGGTATGCAATATAGCCTCCCTGATGTCTTGGTGAAACGTTGGGTAGAAGATTGGAAGGTGAATCAACTGATTCATGTGAAAGTGAGAGGTTACCTAGGGATAAATTTTGGATGCGGTCTGAGTGTAACCTTGTCCGGAAAAAATACCATGTAGGGAGGATGCACCATCAGAGTTGCTGTCTCTCCTATTCTCCTGGCTGTTTTCATAGATAGGTATGTTAGTGAACAGGTTACCCTGGGTTCGAAGGGGGGCCTAGTCAGTCCTTTCAGTACAAGGTTCAGATCCTATGTGGGGGTAGGAAGTCGAGGTTGAGGGAAGAGATTTACTATGCCCTTGAGGAACTTTTTTGTTGTAGGGTGTGACAGTACTGAATACCCCTCTACAAGTTGGTGGAAGGCTGTAATAGCCACTAGGTGGACCCTGAGAGAGCTTAGAGATAGTCCAGACTGTTTTAGGATTAAAGCATAGTCTAGGGTATGTGGAAGAGTCATGGATGCTGGGGAGATTTGTTGGGACAAGCACCAAACCTGAAACTGGACCATTTCTGCAGATAAGTGCATCATATCGAGGACTTTCTGCTGTGTAACAGAGCCTCTTGTACCTCTCTCGAACTGGAGCTTTCTAGGTGTTGGAATCAAACAGGAGCCATGCCTTGAGGCGGAGAATCCCCAGGTTGGGGTGTAGGGTACGTCCTCTGTTCTGTGAGAGAAGAAGTGGAACGCCCTGAAGAACGATTGGCAGACACGTCTCAAGCTGTGACAGGTATGGTTACCAGGTCTGTCTTGGCCAAGTAGGAGATATCAGAACGTACGAGCATCATCCCTTTTTATTTTCAGCAGGACCTGCAACAACTGGGGAAACTGAGGGAAGGCGTAGAGAAAGTCCCCGTCCCAGGGGAGGAGGAAGCATCACATAAAGAAAGAGTGTTGTCCGATCCCTGCTCTGGAGTAGTAGCATTGACACTTTTTGTTCACATGAATGGCAAATAGATTTGTAGACAGTGTCCCCCATCATCTGAATGGGTCGCGAAGTACTGACAGGTGCATCTCCCACTTGTGGTTGTGTGGGAATTTGTGACTGAGACTGCCCGCTATCAAGTTTTGTGTACCTGGGAGGAATGCCATGGACAGTATAACATTGTGGGAGATGCACCATTTCCATAATCTCATTGCTTGTGCTCATAGGGAGGGCGATCTGGCTCCCCCCGCCAATTGATGTAGTACATACAAGCAATGTTGTCTGTCAGGATCTTTGTGTGTGATCCTGTGATAAGTGGGAGGAAATAGGCGCAGGCATTCCTGACTGCTCTCGGCTCGAGATTGATGTGGAGGGATATCTAGGCAGGTGACCATTTGCCTTGCGTCATGAGGCCAATTAGATGCGCACCCCACCTTATGAGTGATGCGTCGGTGGTGAGGAGCAATAACAGCGATGTTTGTGAGAAGGGGATCCCTTCGCAAACATTAGCTGGGACCTTTCACCAGTTTAAGGAGTTTTTCATCCTGGTGGGTAGTGACAGCAGTATATCCAACCTGTCCATGTTCAGTATATAAACCGAGCCGAACCATATTTGGAGACATTGTATGTGGAGCCTGGCATGAGGTATCACTGCCACGCCCACTGCGTATGTCCCAGGGGGCAAAGCCTGGCCGGTATTTGTAGGCCGCTTTCTACGGTGTCTATGAGTGTGACTAAAGATAGGAACCTGTGTGGAGATAAGAGGGCTTTGGCCTGTAATGCATCGAGGCAGCCCCTACGAATTCCTGGCATTGCACTGGAATGGGAGCTGACTTCTTGTATCGTAGTGTCAGTGACTTGGCGAGCCTCCCAGAGAGATCGGGCTCTGAGGAGACAATCGTCCAGGTATGGGTAAATCATTATCTCTTGAGAGTGTAAATGAGCGGCCACCACTGAGAGAATCTTGGAAAATACCCTCGGGGCCGATAATAGCCCAAAGGGGAGCACTCTGTATTGGTGGTGGTTGTGTCCCAGAGTGAATCTGGGGAATCATTTGTGAGCTGGTAGGATCGAGATCTGAAAATAGGAGGTCCTGGAGGTCGAGGGCTGAAAACCAGTTTCCCTGTTCCAGTGCTGGAATGATCGTCGATAAGGTGACCATCTTGAATTTTTGAGTCTTGACAAACTTGTTGAGAGCTCTGAGGTCTAGTATGGGTCTCCAACCTCCCTTCTTTTGGGATATTAGGAAATAATGAGAGTAGAACCCTTACCCTTGCCTCATAGATGTTGAGATATTGGTTCTATGGTGCCTAGCTGGAGGAAGCGATCTACCTCATGTAGTAGTAAACTCTCATGAGAAAGGTCCCTGAAGAGGGAGGAGAAGGGTATTGTGGAGGGGGTAGGGAGATAAACTCAATGGAGTATCCAGTTTGGACAATCTCTAGGATCCATCGGTCCGATCTTATGTGTTCCCAGGGACTGCGGAACACTGCCCGTGGTGGCCAAAAGGGGGTGGAACAATGGTCAGCTGTGATAGTTGGAGGGGGGATTGGTCTAACAGTGCCTTGACCTGCCCATCAAAGTGGTGTTTAGGTGTAGAGGGCTGAGATGAAGATTGTGTGCCAGATGGTTTTCATTTATGGAATTTCCCTTTCTTTCTCTGTGGCTCGTAGCGGCGCTGAGGTTGGTACTGAGGCGCATGTGGTCTATGCTGGAATTGGGGACTAAATCATCTCTTTTGTCCTGGTGTATAGATACCCAGTGACAGAAGTGTAGCCCTTGAATCTTTCAGGGTATGAAGGGAGGAATCAGTTTTCTTGGCAAAGAACTTTATGCCCTCAAAGGGAAGGTCCTCAACCATGGACTGCATCTCTTTTGGGAATCCCAACAAATGAAGCCATGATGCTCATCGCATCACCACAGCCGTGGAGATAGATCTAGCTGCCGTGTCAGCTGAATCAAGGGACGATTGCAGTGATGTCTTTGCCACTAATTGGCCCTCCTGGATAATGGCCTTGAATGAGTCACGATGCGTTTCTGGCATCTTTTCAATAAAGTCATTCAGCTTTGAGTAATTTATGTAATTGTATTTTGCTGTGAAGGCCTGGTAGTTGGTGATATGAAATTGTAGAGTGGCTGAGGAGTATGCTTTTCTGCCTAACAGATCAAGGAGCTTGCAGTCTCTGTCAGAGGGAGAGGCCCTTGACAGATGGTGTTGGCTGCAAGAGTTGACAGGATCCACCACAATGGAGTTGGGTGGTGGGTAGGAGAATAGGAATTCAGATTCCTTAGTGGGGACATGGCATTTTTTGTCCGGCTGCTTGCAGGTTAGGGCCACTGATGCCGGGGTTTGCCACACAGTCTTTGCCAGGTCTAAAATGACCTCATTAATTGGGAGGACAATCTTTGAGGAGGCTAAAGAATAGAGGATATCAAGGAGTCGATGGTAGGTATTATTGACTTCCTCCAATGAATCTGGAGAGTACCTGCCACCCTCTTTGCCAGTTTCTGAAAGAGAACAAAATTATCCACCAAAGATGGTGGAGAAGGTACGATGGCTTCATCTGAAGGAGGAGGAGGATATGGTCCTCGGAGTCTCTTTCTCCTCAGTACCAGCTTCCTGTTCCTCTAAATCTCGAGGTGGTTCCGAAGTGAGTGTGCCTCAAAAGTTCTTGGGCAAGGCTCGGAATTCAAGAGGCACTTTTTTTTTTTTTTAAGGGTAAAAATAAAGAAAGAGGGAAAACTACAGCTAGAAATACTATTCTACAACTAGGAGACTAAGTAACTATAGGTGAGAAGATTAAGATGATAGTCTTAACAGACTGCTAATGGCTTCGTCTCTAGCCAAGGGTGGTCAAGAATAAGCGGAGGATGGTTAGCCCACGTGCACTGGCTAGCCTCGTGGCGCTGCCCGAGGGGAGACAGCACATGTGTGGGCCCAACAGACATTGCTACCAAAGTTCTCTGATCAGCAGCGCAGGGACGCAGGCAGACCTACAGTGAAGCACCCATAGAGACACTACTCGAAGAATAAACAACATTCAAATGCATGAAACACAAACAAAAGACACAGGAGCAAGGTAATTTCTTCAGGAAGAACTATATTATGTGAATAGCAACAAAGAGTCCTGTGGCACCTTATAGACTAACAGATGTATCGGAGCATAAGCTTTCGTGGGTGAATACCCACTTCGTCAGACGCATGTTAACTTTGGGGTAATTTTATATATTTTCACCTCAAGGCAGTGTTTTACAAAAAGCCATCAGTGTAAGTGAGGAATATTTCACATATTTACTGAAAGATCTGAATCAACAGATGGAGGGAGACAGAAAGAGACGTGGGCTGCTGTGAAACTGGCAAAAGCCAGTGCTTCAGTCAGGGTCTGCTACCGGAAGCAATGAGTTTACCAGCTTGAAGTTCTTCCAACTCTTTGTCTCTCTTTTTCTCTTTGCTGTTATAATGTGAGACATACAAGACTTTGAGAATGAGAAATGCTTTGGATCAGGTGAGGTTTCTGTAAGGGTTACTAGATAGCCATCTTGGTTTATCCCCCTGTCAATCACTCTGAGTTTTCCCCATTTCCTCCCAAACACCCATGAGCTGGACTCAAATGATCTTTCTGGTGGAAGTTCAATAGGAGCAGGGCTATCTGATCTTTATTAGAGAAGAATAATTAGCCTCTGAAGAAGTCAAGAGGGGGACATCCCTCTTGAAGGTATTTATCTGTCTAGGCTAGGGTGAACAGATGTCCCAATTTTATAGGAACAATCCCTATATTCGGGGCTTTGTCTTATATAGGTGCCTATTACCCTTCAATCCCGGTCCAAATTTTTCACACTTGCTTTCTGGTCACCCTAGTCTAGGCATTTATGCTACACCTTGTTATCTGAGTGTCTGTATGGCAAACTTGAATTTGAGGTAATGAAGATCTTGAGATATTGTAACAACAAATCATTTCCTGAAAACTGCTGTGCAATAGAGATTTAAACTTATTCAAATCAACCTCTGTTTGTAGCTCATACTTCAAATGTCAGCAGAAGATTCATAATTACAAAAATAGACACACTAAACACTAGCATACATAGTATTCAATTCTTGTCATTAACTCTGCTGTTTATTTCTCCAACATCTACACCATGTTGAAATGGAAAAAGTCTATATTTTCCAAGATAGGAAAAATTCCATCCTAATTCCCTCATTTTTATTACTTCTTTACAAATATTTGTTTAACTTCCTTAGGACAGAGAACTAGGTGCAAATTTAGTTGCTCAGCTAATTGGGTTTTCAGTGTTTTATTTGATTTCTTTTCCAGTACAAACAGGTGGCTCAGCAGCAAGTGCATGCTGCCACATGGGAAGTCAGATTATAGGATCGGAGAGGCTGTATACACTGCCACAGCCGAGTTCTGGTCTCCTGAAGGAAACGAATCACTCTTATAGAAAACTGAACTCCCAATGACTGTTTTTTAGCAGTGGAAAACCAATCACTTCTCGTCCCTTCTCTTTGCTAAGAGTTGCCAGATTTTGACATAAGGTAAAAATCACATGTCTGCAATGCAAGGGATTAGGTAGGAAACTGCATTCATCATAAAGACACTAAGGAATTACAAGCATACAAATGCAAACTCAGACAAACCCTTATCACTAAAGCTCTACGAAGTTAGTGTTTTTCAAAAGATTACTTTATAGTAACTTCTGCTGCATTATAGGCCAGATGTTGATACCCAGCATGACTAAAGGTAGGTCTACACTTACAGCAGTGTGTAGAGGATAGGCACTGCACACCCAGCTAGCACAGGTATAAATAGGAGTGTAGGCAGTGAGGCGCCGTACACACCTGAACTTCCAGGTCAGACGCCTTACCTACCTGAGCACTGCCTCCCACATCTCCTTGGTTTTAACTCTGGCTCTGATACTGTTACCCTGGGTGATAATTAATTGAGTCACTTAGACCACAGTTTTCCAAGGTGGCTTCTGATTTTTGATGCCTCGATACTATAAAGGAGTCTCTGGCACCCAAGCCTGGGTTCAGACTATTACACCCAAGTTATTTTTAAATAAAAAGAGAATACAAGGATGAAACCCATTAAGATTACCTATTAAGTCAAAGTAGTGCCACTTTCTTTTGTTTCCACATGAACTGAATTAGATGACAGACTTTCTCACAGAGCTTGAGTTAGAACCATTTCCCCTTCTCTCTCCCCTCCCCCCATTTCAAGGTAAACGAGTCTGCCTTAACTGCTTTCTTAATCAGATAAGTATATACATTTTAGTGCCTAGAGTATGAAATATACTCTAGCAATATCTTATTATAATGGAATATCTTGAGATTAACAGAAGTTGCAAATTTGTCTCTGAGAAATAATGAATCTGGTGAATGGACACATACGTTTATTATATTGAATACTCCAGGTAATGCTGGCCGTAATATCAAACCAACAAGCTGAGTGATGGCCCTAACATAACTAATTAATTAGTTCCATCATAATTTTTGTTTTATGACACTAACTTTTATATGCCAGTAAATTTAATGGTATTTTAAATTGAACTACGGCCCCTGAGAGATGCTACTGACGGTATCGCAAATCTTGTAATCATATATTTTTTTTAATTTCAAAGATGACCTAATAAAGTTACTTTATAATTAAATCAATCCTATCAACTTCTCCTTTGTGATTTTTTTTATTCTTTTTTTAAATCATGCCAAGATTAAAGATCAGAAAACACTTGCCACCACAATTAAGCACAAAGATGACTTCCTCTCCCTCATGCAGCAATGAACCTGATCTAGGTTTCCTGTGGAATTTTAATAGCATCCTCCAGAGGTATAAAGAGGGAATTGCACCTTTTTTTCCCCACCATTCATGATACACTGAGTTAAATCTGCTTATATCTTATACACACAATTTTCCAGGGGAGAAAATCTCCCCGAACTGCTTGAAATATAAAGTATTATCTTAAAACCATGTTGACATCACAAACCACATTTCTTCCAACACAGCAGGGCAGTCTCAAAACACAGTGACGTTTATATTGCTTGTTTGTGATGTGGCATTTGATAGAATGGGTCAGTTCACAAAATGCCAAGTCCTGCAGTCCCCACTCACTCCTATTTAGACAAAAAAGTCCTGCCACGGACAATGGGGGTGGGGGGAAGAGAATGCTTGACAGAGCTCAATAGTGCTCTAGGGGCATGATCCAGCTCCCAGTGAATCAATGGAAAGGCTCCCATTGACTTCTATAGGCACTGGCTCAGACCCAAGGGGAGTGTGCCCACTGCTACAACCCTTGAGGGTGGTGCAGCATGTACGAGCTGCCTTCTACTAGCTCGTATGGCAGAAAACATGATCATACACTCACCTCCTTCCTGTCCATTTATGGGTGTCCATAATGCTGGCCAGGAGTAGTCCTAGCACTAAGGATCTTTGCACCCTCCCCATCTTGTTCACCCATGCAGCATACAGCCACAATCTCACCCTCACCCCATACGTTTAGCATACTTCCTATATCTGATAGTTAGTATGACAATAAGATTGAGAAATTCAAAGAGAAGGTAGCTGGAGAATCACATTGAAAGTGTCTCAAGGTAAAAGATACATTTATATCAAGTGGATACCTGTATTCTACTGGAATGCATTAAAGAAAACACTGATTGGTGGGGAAGGCTGCTGTAAAATGTCTCCATTTTCAGCTGATTACTGTTATTATTTTCATAGTGCCCTAAATGTACATGGTAAGTTGCGCAAATGAAGTATATTAAAACATACAGCAAAACTCCTGCCCCTAAAAGCGACACCATTTCAACTTTTGATGCTCACATATGGTTATAATGGGTAGCCTTGACACTGCAAAACAGAGTACTTAGCATTACTGGGATGATTCAGTGGAACAGGTTAAAAGAACATAATTTTCCTGCAGAAATGAGCATTTTCTGTTTCATTGCTACTCTCAGGAAATCACTATAATTACAGAAATGCATGAAATGTAAATGGATTTTACACAGTTTGTATCTGGATTTTTCTCTTGTAGCATGAGGATAATTTTTTTTAAATGGATAAAAAAAGAAAAACTAGTTTTAAAATAACTGTCTGGCCGGGGAAAAAGTAATACAATCATTATCATCATCATCTCCTCACCATTTGCAGTGTTCTTTTTGAAATTATCCAGAAATTCTTCCAGGAGCTGTGACTGGTTAGGAGGGGGTAACAAGCTTTTCGGGTCCCTGGAAATGTCGCCATCTGACCACGACGTACATAATGCTCGCTTAGGGCCATAATGACTTGCTTTCACCGTGAGCGTGACACTTCTCTCAGAAAACAATAACTCCATCTGCCTGAGGTCAAGATCAGAGATGGCCTCGCCGTTTATCATCAAGATTTCATTGCCCACTCTCAACCCTAGGAGAATGAGAAAGGAAAGAAAATAAGAAGGGAATTCTGGAGCGCTGATGAACAGGGCTACAAAACAAATTATATTGCATTTTGATTATATATATTTTTATACAAATGACCTAATCCTGCAGTTATCCCACTGGAGTCAGAGGGAGTTTTGTGTGTGCACCATGACTGCAGGATTGGCTATTTGTTTTGCCACCTATAACATGGCTGTTTCTACTCAAAGGCTAAAGCAAGATGACTCTGACATGCAACTTTAGAAAAGTGTATGATAGAAGAATCAAACAGACTCTCAGACCTCGAGTTCATTTTAAGGTGGCTCTCAGCATCCTGAAAAGCCTATAGGCAAAATAACTCTTATTTTAGGATCCCAGTTCAGGAAACACAAGGAGCTTTATCAGGCTGATTTGTTCAAAATTGCAACAGGGAAATCTAACAAGTGAGGTTTTTATGGGAGAGTTCAGTTAGATCCAAGTAGTGGCAACTTGTACATTTTAGGATCAGCAACAACCAGTTGGCCACTGCACTCCAGATGACTAAGGGAACAATTCTCCCCTTCCTTTGCAGATGGTCCCAAACACAGCAGAATTGATGCGGTTCAGCAGTGTGGAGGGGAAGGTGAGATCTTAAGAGGCTGATGAGAAGACGTATAATCCATGAGCACCACAAAGTAGAGAACTTCAGTGGTACCCTGCAATGTAATGCACAAGGTAGTTCTTTGGGAGCCAGCCTTTTGCATACCACTGCTTGTTGCAGGCAAATGGGAAGCTAAAAGCTGTGGAGGTTAATTCAGCCATGGAGGTTCCACCGTGTGAGGTGGAGAATTTCTCTCTTCTGTCCTTGTACAGATCCCAACATTTAGTGTGGGTGCTAGGAGCAGATTTTGCCCCAAGTGTAGACAAGCATTCTTTTCACTTCACTTCTCGTTAGAAGGGTTCCTCAGCCACTTTATGTAAATTATCTTACCTAGCATCATCTACTGCAAGAAGACCAAGGGTAGTAGAAGCAAAGAACCATTTTCAGGCCATTTTAAAGCTCCCTAAAGTTTGCTACTTAATAAAAAGTAATTAAAAACATAACAGTGGTTAGTACAGCCATGACACAAACCTTCTTTGTAAGCCAGTCCATCTGGAAGGACATCACTTATGAATATATGAGTAAGATGCTGGTTTTCAACAACTTGAGCTGTGACTGCAAACCCTGGAATTAAGAAGAAAGATGGTTTTACCCTTACCACTTGGTCTGCTTAAAACAACAATCAGGTGAATTTCTGGTCAGGTATTTCTCATTTAGTTTTGTATGTTCAGTAGATTTAATCTACATAATCAAAGTGAGGTGACATTCTCACTCCCAATTTGTATATACACACACCTATGCAGACCCACACCCTAAGGACAAATTCTCTCATGTAAATTTCTTTACTCTTAAATGTAAATAGTTATTATGAGATATTTTATTGTTTTTCCAACTAAGCCTGATATAGCTTTTCAATAACACAGATCACCAGATCCAGTGAAGGTCTATAAAATACTTTGACAAATATTGTGAGGATTTTATATGATTTCTTGTAAAAACTGGGAGAGAACAGTGTCTGAAGACATGCAAAAATTGTGTGTGTTTATAACCCATTTTTGTGTACAACTGACACAATCAGGATCAAGCCCCCATTCTGATGGATGCTGTACAAACATTAAAAAAAGAAAAGAAAAAAAGTCCTTGCCCCGAAGAACTGCCCCTCAGCCGCTGTTTCCTTTCTCTAGCTGAGAATGCTTGACACAAAGAGGTGGATGAGATCAGAAGTCAGCATGATGGAAAAGGAGTTCTTCTGCAATACCATGAGAATTCTCCATTTTGTTCCTCACACACAGATTTCTGGTCTCAGTCCCTGACTCAAAGAGACTATAATCTCAGACCCAATCCAACTCACATTAGAGACTGTCTACATGGTGTGTTAGTCCACACTAGAGGGTCATAAATTCTAGTGTGCACTAGCATGTTGTATGTTAATTAGACCCTGTGGATCCTGCTAGCACAGACTAAAAATTCCCTAGTGAGTGTTACTGTAATACTTTTTGAAAAAAGACTACGTTTACAGGCACACTGGAACTTTTAGTGAGAACCAGCAGGGTCCGCCCAGGCCAATTAGTGTGCAACACACTACTACATGCTAGAATTTACACCTCTCTGATGCAAACTAATGCACCATGGTGACATGCCCTTAAAATCAATGGAAAGACTACCTTAGTGGGAATGAATTGACCTGAATGGGAGTGAATCAGGACACCAATTTTATTTTTTCTGTTCCAATTTTCCTTCTACAGTATTATCTTCCTTCCTTTTTTCTCCACTGCCTTGCTCATTCTTGTTAATTGAATGACTAAAGTCCACATTTCACAATGAGCAAACATAAGGATATTCTTTGGCATTACCTCCCACCGGGAAAAGAAGCCAGTTAAAATTTCTGTCGAGTGACAGCCTGTTGGCACAGGGTCAAGAGAATGTTTTTCTGCCAAAAAGGAAAGCATATTTTGAGAGTAGGCTGGGTACTTCTGTTTAGTTGAGCATGAGAAAGTTGCCTGCCCACTCTTCAGCAGCTCTTTTACTGGCTGGTCAATGAAGTGGCGGGGGGAAGTAAGCCTTTCACTTGCCCCCACAAATGCAGGAGTCCAAAAAAAAAAAGTCAGCAATTCTCAGGTCGTCCTTAAAGTGCTACCTTGTGCACTTTGCAGACTTGTCATTCTGAACAGGTACTGAACCAAAAGTGGTCAACAAAGAGAAAGCACGTGGAAGGAAAAATTAAGCTTCAAAAAGAACAAAGAAAATAAAAGGAAAATCATTGGGAGGGATTTTACTAAAACTTACCAAAATCAGGTATAGTCTCAGTCTTAGTAAGATGTACATGGTAAACATTTAAAGGAAAAATTTCTATTTCATCGTATATCTGTTAGAGAGAAAACATCACAAGTTGTTAAGCTGTGAAACTGTAGGACTGCAAAAGCCAAAGGTTCAATATTTCATGGAAATCAGTATCATTTTAATTATTAAAAAAAATAAGCTGCATGGTTAAATAATCCATTAACAAAGGGCCAGATTCTGCTACCTTTACTCACATTAGAGAAGTGTGTTATGCTGCAAGTATCACTGAACTCAGTGGGACTAACTGTGGAATAAGGTATTACCTAATGGGTGAAATTCACCCATGTGCAGAGCACCAGCACTAGACCTAGGCACCATTAAGTCCCACTTAAACCCTCAAAATAGTGCTTAAACCAAGGCTTAAGTGATGCCCTAGATCTCTAGTTCTCTGCACATGGGCGAGTTTAACTCACTGTGAGTAAGGGTAGCAGAATACAGTCTGTGATAGTGATCTAATCTAAAAATCCCATTTTGTATCTAATTCACAGACATTTATAGAGTATAATTTAGCTGTGGCAACAAATATCGAGAAGTTCTTATCTAAAATTAGTCAAACTTGCCTGATCTTGTATGTATTCATATGCTTCAGGAATACAATACTCAATGTTTTCATCAACTAATCTTCTAAGTTGTAGACCGTAGTGTCTTGGTTCCAGCTGCCTCATCTAAGGGATGAAAAGAACATATTTGAAATTCATGATTTATTAACAGAATCCCAGATGTCAAAGAAGCCACACACACACAGCCTTTAGAAGTTAAGCAAAGGCAATCTTCAACAAGTTATTTTCTAAATAGTTTTGTGGTGTATTGTCTGTATTGCCTAGATGATACGGTTCCAGCTCACATCAGTGCGATTTTCAGTTTCTTGTAAGGATACTCAGGAAACACTTGCATTAACATTACATCTTGGCTGTTAGACTAACCAAGCATCATTATGTGTTTTCAAATAAACTTAGAACTCTGTTCTGTCCTTTTGAACTTGCACACATCTTCATCATTTTCTATGGCTCTTCTGCGCGGCTCAGTTCTGCGCATAAAACAGATGTGGAAAACATAAAACTGATGTGGAAAATGCATATGCATATACAGGGTCTTAGGAGAGAGGGATTTCCTAAGGGATTGCTTTTATTGCACTTTTTACT
Organism: Terrapene triunguis; assembly: GCF_002925995.2. Taxonomy (NCBI): domain Eukaryota; kingdom Metazoa; phylum Chordata; order Testudines; family Emydidae; genus Terrapene; species Terrapene triunguis. The sequence continues at coordinate 36,817,812 of NW_020664436.1, forward strand.
GCCAGGTTTCATCTATCATCAGTGAGTAACACCTACTTTTCACCATATGTAGTCGAAGTGAAAACCTAATATCTGCAGGAAGTCAAAGGGGAATGGGAATATTCCCTAAGGATACTAGCCTAAAAGAGATGAGCCACTGGCGAGTCAGTCTCTTAAATTTAGCTCGCTGCTGAGACTACTGCAACAAATCTTGCATTTCAGAATTAATAGAGCAATGTTTCAGAACAGAAGGCATCTCTGCATCCATTAAGGTCATTTCACCTCTCTGTTCAACAAGCCTCTGAAGGTTGTGAAATCTTAATCCACCGAGGAAGGATTGTTTAGCTGAACATTTCATTATGTGTAACAGAATGTATAGGTAATGTGTGCACTGTATTCTAAATAATTATATTAAAATGTATATTCTCACTCGGTGTGTTATGCAAAGTTTTAGGTATGCAGAATACAAATGAGTGAAAACCATCAAAATATGGTTGAGAAAAAAAATTAATAAATCAGACGTTACCCCCAAACCCAGACTTTTAAACAATGTGTTGTGTTAAAGAATGAAGATTCCTTACCCTCACCAGAATGGAATGGCAATGTAAGAAGGAGAGAGTGACAGAAAAGATGTAGCAGAAAGGAGTCAGTGTTAGACTGCTTATGAAAAAGTTTACATACAGAATAGAAAGGAAAGATAAAACAGAAAAAGGTTTCATTAAAAGAAAACATTAAAATAAAGTAACTTACTATTAGACTACTGAAGTGATACAGGCATAACAAAACAGTATTTTCTACAGACAGACAAACATTTTGGAGCAGTGTAGTGAGAAACACAAGTAATTTACTTTTAAACTTGATTTTATAGATCTATATCTCTGTTTCTTTTAGCAGGGCTTCTATGTGTTACATTATCAATCCATTTCCAAATGTTTCAGTTCTGTCTTGCCATCTGGTGGTCACACCAAAGTCTTGTAGGATAATAGCCTAGCCCTTCTTTCCTAAAATTTAGCTCTTTTGCAAATGGTGGGGATTTTTAAAATGAGAGTTTTTTCCCAAAATTTATTGTTTTATTCCATTATAATTTGAAAATGGTATGATTCACAAATTCAGAGAGTCAAGTTCAATCTGTTGGCAGAAGTGATGATTAACACCCTACATTATTTTTGGTGTTGTGAAGGCTCTGGTCATGGCTCCACAGTTAATGCAGAGTTCTATTTTGCCTTTAAGCAGTGATTCAAACTCTTTGTTTTGCAAGAAAACTACAGCGTATCCTCCCCAAACTTACAGCACCTACTCTGAGAACAGGCTGAAGTTTTTGAGAATGCATAAGTAAATCCATTAGTTAGTTTATTAATTAAAAACACTAGGTCCTTTAAGAAATTAACATCTGTGTCAGTCTTTTCTTTGTCCCAAATAATCTTATCAATGGAATATTGCAGACACTTCAAACTTTCCATATAGTTTAAAAGAACTAAAATCTTACAGAGTCTCTATTTGAAGAAATTAGGTTCCAATTAAGCAAAGTTATTAATGATTATTGTCTCTAATTGTTATGATTATATAGGCTATAGAATAAGCTCAAGGGAACAGTGTAAGTAACTCTTAAGTGGGGCCATTGTGGCATCAGAGGTAACTCAACCAGTTACCACCCTTCCTCTACAGCTAATTTCCATGCAACAATTCTATTCATTGTAACGACTCAGTGATATAAGGCAGACTGGACATATGTCAAGAGTTCCCCTGGGTAGTTTAACATGTGCAGCTGTTATTGCTCTTTCAAGATTCTTGACTGCATGCTAGCTTAGGCATCAAAGAATGCCCATTCCACCATTTGAAAGGCCCCCATGACACTGCTGCTTTGGTTCCACTGAGCCTTAAACAGAACTGCCAGAAGCACAGGAAGAACCCTTAAATTACAGGGACACTGGGACTCAGAGACTGGGCTCTCCCTGCTTCAGCATCAGAATAATTAATACACAAGTATAAGTGGTGGCCTTTTAAAGCACACAAGCTGCTTTCAGGTGTGAGAACTCTGTACCTTGCATGCCGAAGACAAAACATCTTCCACTCTGTGTTCTGGCTTGAGAGTTAACGTGACTCCTGGCCTATCACAGAAATGAACATATGTTTGGATTTCCCAAGCGCTCTCTTTCTGGCCACTTTCTGATGCAGAGCAGTAGACGTTTAAAAATTCATCAACTTGCTGCTGAAAATACAGGAAAAAATTGACAGTACATGGAGATATGGCAATATCAATAATATATTATACTGGAGGTTTGCTACTGGTATGTACTATGTGCATTTAGCAAAGGTATCACAATAAGCTCTTTCCTGTCATAGAAGAACAAATTACGTTACCAGTTCTCATATAATATCACTGACTTTAGTCCAGATTTTGTCTAGAGAATTGATTTCATTATTTCTCTTGCATTCAAATGACACTATTTCACTCACCTATCTCATGTTACTAGTTCAAATTAACTCCTAAGGTGGCAAGATTATACATATATGCACAAATGGAAAATGGTCTTAAACAGGATTACACAATTATGCCTATGTAAACAAATGAAAAAAGCCTTAAACAGGACTAAACAATTAGTACCGTATTTTATCAAAGACTTTGAATAGATCACTATACAGTAGAACCTCAGAGTTACAAACACCTCGGAAATGGAGGTTGTTCATAACTCTGAAATGTTTGTAACTCTGAACAAAACAGTATGGTTATTCTTTCAAAAGTTTACAACTGAACTTTGACTTAATGCTGCTTTGAAACGTTACTATGCAGAAGAAAAATGCTGCTTTCCTTTTTTTTTTTTAAAAGTACACCTCTACCCTGATATAACGCTGTCCTCGGGAGCCAAAAAATCTTACCGCATTATAGGTGAAACTGCGTTATATCGAACTTGCTTTGATCCGCCAGAGGTGCGCAGCCCCGCTCCTCCCGGAGGACTGCTTTACCACGTTATATCCGAATTCGTGTTATATCGGGTCGCGTTATATCGGGGTAGAGGTGTAGTTTATGTTTAACACAGTACTTTACTGTATTTGCAGGTTTTTTTGTTTTTTTTTTTGGTCTCTGCTGCTGCCTGATTGTGTACTTCTGGTTCCAAATGGAGGTGTACGTGGTTGACTGGCCAGTTCGTAACTCTGGTGTTCGTAACTCTGAGGTTCTACTGTATTTCTAATGAGAAAAGAGGATAATCTAGTAGTCTTCCAGCAGAGGGCACTATGGAGCAAGAAACATCACAGACAACATAGCAGAGGCATAAACTACTCCTGCTATACCTACAGTTTAAGATTATATTGTTTGTTAGTGAAGAGTGTGATCTTTCACTACTTAGGCTCAAATTGAAGCTCAATCCAACTTTAAACATGAAATACATCTGGCAAATCACAACCAACTTTAATGTGGAGGTAATCCATAACACAAAGCCATTTTGTATATATTTATACAACCGTTTGATTCATCTTAAATATCCCTTTGCTATCTTGCTCATCTTTGCCCTTTCTTCTGTGCCACAATTTATGATTCAAAAGTAACCCACCGAAGGAGAAGAAAAATACAACTACCGCTGCACTGTGTTGAGACTAGACCTTCAACCACTGTATTAGGCGTCAGAACTCTGAGCCAGATTGTGGCTGGTCTCTGCACATGTAAACAATAGAGGGGATTTGTGAGGGAGCACAAGGAAAAGAACCCAACCACAAATAGAGCTTCCAGGACTCTTCTGAGTGCAGGATCTGCTCCATGGTGTGAGCCACATCAAAGTAGGAGGGGAAGCAGAGGTGAGGCCATGACCCTGTCCACTCCCCACCAGCTAGCAAAGCCAGCCATCTATGCAGGGGAGGGGTAACAGTGTGTGCACACCTTTTGTACACTTGGAAACCTGGGAGATGCAATTCTGCCTGGAGCACCTGCAAGGGCCGTGCAGCCCCAGGGGCCCAATGCAGGGCTGTGATTAAAAGCCACAATGGAATCCTTATAGTGGAGCTGCCTTGGTCAGGGACTGCGTTTCCCTCTCTATTGGCACAGCACCAAACATAATGACCACACTCAACAAATAATAACAATGTCATTGTGATTCTTGACATGCATGACAATCACGGCAGTAAAAATGGCATATTAAATAGCCACATCAGTGTATTTACCACATTACCCATAAATATAAGTTCCAGCCAGATTAGAAGCCTAAAGCAGGAATTATTTTATAAAGAGCCACATTTTGATGACTTTCAAAAATCATACTTTCCTAGTGGCAAACTACCAGCTAGAAAAATGATACTAAGGGCAGAGTCTCAGCTGGTGTCAATTGTCATGGCTTTACTGTAGTCAATGGAACTATGACAATTTATATCTGCTGAGAGTCTCCCTCATTGATTGTTGTACCATAATTCGTACAGAACAGTTGCAATATTATAGGATGATAATTCCTCTAGAACTATACTCACATCAGAAAGCACCGAGAAGCCAAGAAGATAGGAATCAACTATGAGCTTCTACAACTGTACAAATGATGAAAAAGAGATAAAGCAAGAAAGACAAATTGCAAGAATTAAGAATCCTGATATCATGTATCAAACTGTTAATTCTCAGTGTGCTTCCTGGAGAGAAAGGTGAAGCAACCCTGTATGTCAACTCAGAGATGCTACTAGCAATTCAATGGTTTGTAATTATCAATTGGATTATTGAAGGGAAATCAGCCCTTCAGTCTGCCCATTATAAATCAATCTCACTACAATCATTGGTGGAGAAAAATTCAACAGAGGAGCAAGATGGGGGAAAACATTATTTAAAGGCATCTTCCCCCGCCCCAACACAATCCTCTTTCAATTATATGATTCAGAGTTTTATTAACCAACATAAACTGCTAGGGATCCAAAATAATCTGTTTACCACGTATACTGATGCTCAAACATAAGCATTACTAAGGGCCTGATGTGAGGAAAACTTAAGTCTTTCTATATTAAACTACAAACATATTCCTTAGCTGTGGTCAAGATACTGTTGCTTCACCCACATTTTCCATCTCAGAAACTCTGACATTAAATGAGATTTTTTTTCTGTTATGCCTGCAGTGACTAATACTACAATACTTCATTCACTCCTTGCCACGTAAAGCTACAACAACCCATCCAGTTTTCCAGCAACACGTGCCAGGACTTTCAGACTGTCATACACTATGCCACAGTGTTGCTTGAGGAGCAGTAGGATACTTCATGATTTTCCCATCTTTCTCTGTTTGTTGTCACCATCTTCATAAGCAACACCTCAGAAAAGCTGCCAGGAACACTTCACTACTTGTATTTCACTGCATTCGCCAGGAAGCATCTTATGAAAGGTTTTGATTGTTTTTGATTTTTATTTGAAATTGGCTAATGAAACTGGGTTGACTCCAACCTTAACGGTTTTGAGAGTTATGATGACTCACTTCTGAATTGTAGTACGATGCATCAAAATATCGGGATCTTAAAAAAATGCATAGGCCATATTTTGAACCCTTAAAAAGTCTAGAAACAAATGCCCCACTTTTGCATATTTAGCAGCCATAGGTCTAGATTTGTTATCCCTCTGCTGTCATGAGCGGAAAGGACTCAGAGGTAGTGGAGGTAGCATCAAAGGGCAAAGAAAGACCATATTCCTTCCTTCCCTGCAACCCCTTCAAAAATCCCTCCATGGGGGCTCAGCATGTTTCAGGTTCTGCCTGTTTGGAGGAGAGGGGCAAGTGGTGCAAGGATATGGCAGGGGGTGTCTGCTGTCTCTCCCTCCCAGCCCTGTGAGAGTATTGTAACCACATGCGTTTTATTCAGTTTTGGGTTATTCAATGTAGCCCATGGCAGAGTGAATCCCCTGGCCTTGGAGTGGGAAGAGGGGCTAGAGTCAGTGGCTGGCATGAAGGCCATGGCAACATTACTCTTTCAGGAGACATGCTGTCAGGGAGACCTGAGGAAACCAGGAGGCTCAGGTTTAGAGGCCAGAATCCTGTTGTGTCTGGTTTCTATAGCACAGATTTGTTACAATCAATTCTGTGGGATGTGGGGAAGGAGGCAAACCTCACACCATACCCAATGGAATAATTCAGAGGGAATTGTGAGTTCTCTATAGGGGATGATTTGACCCAGAAATCCCATATTATTACAATGTATCGTATGTATACTGCCTATTGAAAAGAAAGGGGTGACTTTCTATAAATATTCCCCCTCCTCCCACAGTATTCAGCAAATAACAGGCATTACACAGCTGAAAGAACAGTTGTTTTTATTGATTTTTTTCATCAAAGAACACATAATGAGTTAGAGATGATTTTCATAGGCACAACAACACTCTAGGGTTTGGTACCATCATTGGGAAAATTCTGTGGTATAACTTTTGCATAATTCTACGGAAATCTATATTTATATTTCTTTATTATCTTGCCACTAAATGAATACTCACAAGAGGGAAGTAAACCATACAGCTCATCATAACTGGAAATTACAGCATAAAAAGCCATGAGCTATAACAAACTTTTCCCAAGTCTCAAATGTTATGTAGCATCAAGAGTTGCATTACAGCTTTTCATTATAGTCATTTCTAAGTGCAATGTTTCATTCTAAATGCAGATTTCATCTAATACTAGGTAGACAAATTCATAGGGAGCATAGTTCTGTGGCATAATTTCTTCTTAGCGCTTTAAAACTTAAAATTACATTAGGGGATGACCTGGTCCAGGGAATGAGAGTGAGTGAAAGAGTAAAGTGGAGAGAAACTATGATTTTTAGTCCAGAGGGATACTCAAGGGAACCAAACTATGCTCTAATCAAAATTAAGCCCTAGAATCCTGATCCTTAGTACTGCAAACCCTCAGAAGGGTTGCACCAGGAATGACTCCTGTGGCTTATACTGCTATTACAGCAATCCGTCAACAAATTTGCCTCAATTCTACCAATTGGTTTGGCCCTACATCCTGCTCACACAAAAGCAAGTTTGCATGGAGAGGGCTTTTTTTGTCTGGACTACAAATCCATAAAAAATGGGTTAGCATGGCCAAGCCACGTGGTGCGGCCCCAGACCCCGCTCCCCAACGGGAGCTCGTGGGCTTAAAACGGCCGGATCCAGCCCACAGGCTGTAGTTTGCCCACGCCTGTTCTAACCACTTGGATCAACCTAGTTTACTGACCAAAGGCTAGTCCTGCCCTCTCTCTTTTAAACCAATGAGAACTTCCTTGCCATGCATAGCAGGAGGGGAGATATTTGGCATTCACTTGCTTTGTCCTTATAGCAAACAAAGGTCTGCAGCTTGAAAGAATATGAGTCATTTGCTGCCAGTGATTTTAGGCACGCAAATGAATGATAGGCCAGAAGAGTAATTAAGATGTTTTGTAAAAATCTCTGCTTAACAGATGAGAATTAAAAGTATAAGATCACAGAAACAAGCCATGCAACAAAACTAAATGTGATCATCTTAATTAGAGGGGAATATTTGCACAAGCCTAAGAAGGGAGAGGAGCTGGAAAGCCCACAAAATGACCCTCATGCCATCCAGATTCTACAGTACATTTTAAGTCCTCATTGTACCTGCAAATACAACTAACATTGAAACAGTAAGGACTGAATTGTGGCAGTTATGCAGTGTACTGCTCTGCTTCAGGGGCAGTGCAGAGCGACATCACCTCAGAGGAAGAGGGGGGACCGTGCTCTTTTCTGCTCCTAGACAACTGTGCGGCCAGGGTAGAGGTCAGTTCCCCATAACCCTATCTCCTCCCTTCTCCTTTAGAGTGGCTTGCATCCCAGCAGGCACTAAGGAAGAAGATTGTGACTGTGACCAGCCACTACGCAGGCTACTGCAAGTGGGAGAGGGTTCTACTGCCCTCCACCACATCCCCTCCCACACGTACGCTGGGCCAGGCACATTTGGTTCTGTATCTTTCTACCTGAAAATACAGGCTCTGTAATATTACAGTTTCTTAATCTTTAAATATACAGGTTCTGTCAAACTAATTCTTGGCAAATGGCAAGCAAATATCCAGTAATAACTTGGTCTAGGCTATACTATAAAAGCAATGAATACTTCCAAATTAACTAATTGCTGATTCTCTCTTGCATTCGTGCGCTCTCTCTCTCTCTCTCTCTCACACACACACACACACACACACACACACCCACACCCACACACGTAGCAGTGGGGATCAGGATGATATAGGAAGTTTTAGTTAAGGGAAAAGTCTACCTTATACATTTAAAAACCCATGTCGGAGAGGTTTCCCCTAACAGATTATAAATCAAATTGTGGTTCTGTCAACTAATACCAGATGATATTCAATAAAGTTTCTGAAGTAGCTTTTTTCATATACTTATGTGACATCTCTTCAGAACTTTAAAAGTAAATTTAACGATGCAGTACAAAGACTAGCTCATCTTACCTCAGTAGAGTTGGATGATTTCTGGAGTAGCTGTGTGCCTGCAAATCCATTTCCCCCAGTTGAATCAAAAATCTAAATTAAAACAAATGCACAGATAAATAATCAATCAAACAAAGTGCTATGTAACATATAAGGTTAGTTTCCAATACAGCTAAATCTCTTGTGCTTAAACAAAGATGAAAGGTAACAAAATATCATTCCATCAACCTGAGAATAGATTATTTTTGCGACACGTTACCATTTTATTTTGACTAAGAGAATATATTATAACAACATCCATGCTCTCTCCATAGTGAGCGCTGCAGCAAGACTCCTCTTATAAGGCCACACACACATTCACACTCCCTCACTCTTATCTATCTATATATGCTGCTTATATCCACATGATAAGTTGCATTTATCTAGTATCTTCAAGTGGCAAACTAACCCTCTGGCCAACAGTTTCCAGTCCTGGTAGCCTGTGAAATACCACATCATGTCAAATCATGTCACTATTATTTATAGAAACGCTATTCTAAATAAATGTTGTGGTTTTCTAAAACACATTAACTTGGACTCATGGTTGTAAGAGAAGTCTATCTTTATAGAAAGAAGGCTAAACAAGTACCAATAACAAGCAATGGTAGCTGAGTATTATCCACACGTTAGAGATGGGAAACTGAGGCATGGAGAAATTAAGGCTAAAGTTCTCAAAGTGGGGATAAAGCTTACCTAACTCACAGGTGCTGGGAGGCTAAAAAAAAGCCATTCATGATTATGGATACACTCAGTCGCTATGGTGATTAGTGTCATATAGTATCTAGATAGATAGACCTGCATACTTCATTCATGGCTTTACCACTTGTGAGTAATAGGACCAACCCCCGAAAAGGCATATGTAAACAAAACATAATTTTTAGCTCACTTCTGATATCAGCAAAGTAGGACAATATCAGACACTAACTTTGTTGTTAGAAAGTGTCGGTTTTTGGGTCATCCCCGTTAAATGTCTTAAAATACAGAAGACAATCCCAAACTCTCTTCTCTTGACATGTACACATGATGCAGTATTGAAATGTGACTAAACAGCAACACTTATGAACTTCCTTTCCCATGTTCCACTCAGAGCTCTAATCAAGGGATCTTATTTGTATGACTTTTTGAAATAGTTTGCAATTTAGAATCAAAGAAACAGAAACTGTTTCAGAGACCAGGGATAACGTGAATCTTGATATCACCCATCTGCCAGGATTCAGTTTCCATACCTGATTGGTTTCTAAATAATGGGGGAACAAAATACTAACCCCTTCATTCAATTTTATATTGGAAATCTTCCCAGGATGGACTTTAAATTAATACCATAAAATAAAATTGGGCTGAAGATAAAAAAAGACTTTAAAAGGTTTGAAAGTATGCTATCTGACTTTCTGCTTAAAGTATTTTGAACAACCACACTCAATTTGAATTAATCAATGAAAACAAGGAGATTCAGAGTCAAGGCTGACATCCTCTTCTTAACTCACAATCTGATGATTAGGAACCACAGCACTGTGAACACAGCACTCACTCATGCCTTCCCTGCTCATCCCAAATTCCTACTGGATTCAACAGGTACACAAGGAAGGCAGGATTGGGCCCTGAATAGCTCTATCTATATGGCTATGCAACTCTATGGCACACTGTGAGGGTCAGTGGGTCAAAATTTCAGCCATCATTCTTAAATTCTTCACTTTTATGGACATGAGTCGGAGCCCTAGTATTACCGACACACAGTACTTAGTGTTTACTTTTCCTTAGTTTTACAGTAGGATTTTAAATAAAAAGTGAAGTAAATTTAAAAAAAAAACAAAAGTCTATGAAAACTGAGATTTATTTGGGGCCAGCTTGTTCCAGCCCTTGGTGCTAATTCCCTGCAGTGAGGGTAATGAAAGGAGCATTTTGCCCAGATTGTTGTCTGCAAATCTGAGCGTGGAGGCGCCCTCCTCTCCATGTTTAGATTTCCCCCCTTCCGCTCAAAAAAGGAGGGATATAGCTGCCTTGGTGACACAATCCCCACTCTGAACTCTGTGGAGGCCTCTCCACAGGGTCTGGGGCATGAAGGGGAGTCATATAGAGTCAGGATAGGGAGGGATAGTGGGCAGGGGATGCACTGTGTCTCTTCCCAGCCCTGTAGATATTAGCCAGGGGCTCAGTCAGGCTTGGGTCTCACAGTCATTTATTACCTACGTTCATCATGAAAGCACATCTCTCTAATATGCTGAAATATGTCACTACCCAATAGACTATACCCTTAGTCTAGCATGTAGATAAATATTTACCCATTCAGAATATGAACTGCTAGACTATAAAACTCAGACACATTAATGTGCAATATTAAATCTATTACATCAGCTCTCGGGCTATTGTGATATGAATATGGATGGGCATGTTTAAAAAGTGTGAAAGCAAATTACTGGTGTATTTGCAGCAGCCAATTTTCAAATGTTACATGATCTGGGATTTTTGTTTAATAAAAGTAAAATGCAAGACTGGGGGAATAACAGAAGAATAAGATGGACTAATGAATGACCCACATAGCTGGTTTTACAAAATGAGCCCTACTGACATGGTAGGCACGCAGAAAGCTACGGAAAACAGTAGCGTTCTGAATGTGTGCATGAGCCTGCCTCCCTTATGACAGTTAAACAAAAGTTTCTGTCTGGGTTTTTAGGGATACCCCCACTCCCTCTCTCCTTTCCTTTACTGCCTGTACAATTCAGAAAAACCCTGCCAGATCCTCATCTGGTGCAAACTGAAGTAACTCCACTGAAGTCAGTGGAGCTGTGCAGATTTATGCCAGCTGAAAATCTAGCCCCCTAGGTCATCACATCCTTCCCTCTCTGGCTGAAGGAGCACCGGAGCCTAAGCTCTCCTCAAGACGCAGCAGGGCTGCTTTGCATGTCCGCCACATGAGGTCACTCCAAAGTATTGCTGCAGGCATCTCCACCTCCCCTTGCAGAGTGCACTGCCCTCACAACACCCTCAGGCCCTGCTTGTCTAGAGCCACTGACTTTCTACTCCTGTGGGTCAGAATCTCTCTTATTCAGCAATGTACACACAGCAATAGGAACTTAATTTTACAGTACTGTCATTTACAAGCCTTTTAATAATTTTAAACTGGCATTTACCTGAGTTACTGAAGGTCGTTTTTCTTTCCCTTTTCTTGCCAAAGTGTCTAGCCCTTTGAGTGAGGAAAATAAGCCCTTCTTACTTCGTACCCTCTGTGACAGAGACAGGGTTCGTTTCCTGAGAGCAGCCTCATCCCTGGAGCAGATCTATTAAACATACATACAAGCCTTCACATCTCGATCACATAACAGCAAGATAAATCCAAAGTAATTATAATGAGACATCAAATGAGGGTTATTTCAGTTTATCTCAACATGGTCCCAAACCTTCTGCACCGCTGCTCCTTTTTTAATTAATACAAAGTGACAATTGAAGAAATATGATGTAAAAAAGTCAAGGTGGGGAAGATACTGAGAAAATATTGCTCTGCCCCACAACAAGCTAGTGCTAGTACAAGGCCATAAACTGTGCGACTGAAGAAGTTATTGCAAAGATCCTGAGGAAGAATGATCAGCCATGATTTAGATGTTAAATTCCTCAAGGAAGGAAGGCACACAAAAGTCTCAAGCATGCAAGATAACAGCATATTGTCACACCGCACAATTAGCAAACAATAACTCCAGCTACACGGGCAAAAAGAGAGAGAGAGCGAGAGAGCGCACACAGGTGCAAGAGAGAAATATAGTCCCTGTCTGTGACAAAGCTTGCCTTAATATTTCAAGGTGGACCTTCAAAACTCTTTCACCCTCATTCTCTACCACACCAAACGTGCTCCAGTCCTGCTCATTGTGATCAGCCTTAGGATTATTGGCAAGGGTTAGAGAGATGGGGGAAGATTCTCCGCTGGTGCAAAACTATGGTAGGTCTGTTGAAAGGTATGACAGCGTACAACAGCGAAGGATCCGCTCTATTATTCTTTGCAGACTGACAACAAGATTTTCAAAAGCGTCTAATGATTTTGGATACTCCCCCCCCACTTTTGGGGGTACAACTTGACACTGTAAAGAGGCCTGACTTTCAGATGGAGGGTGCTTGGCACATTCTGAAAATCAGGCTCTTTTAAGCTGTTTTAAGATGAGCAGCTCAACACTGATGGGCCCAAAATCACTAGCCACTTTTAAAAATATTGACTCCAGCTCTCACCCCAATTTAATGTATTTAATTTATATAAAAGTTGATCTGTGAAGTTAAGGGAGAAAAAAAATCACTGTGGCAAACCTTCCACAATGATAAGTTGACATTTTCAAGCCCATCTCTGCAAAGAAGAGGGTCAGAAACTTACATGGTGGTCTTTTTGTTTTAAATGAAAGCTGAGATAAGCCTCAACATTTCGGAGTCCCCAAATTTGGGGCGAAAGAAAGCATGGCCCAATGCTTCCAGGTCCCAAAGTCTGTCTCTGGGCAAGAGAATTTCTAAACATTTAGAGTCCGCGAACTAACAGGGTTTCTTTGGCAGCTGGTGGGTTTGGCGCTGTGTGTGAGCGTGTCTGTGTGAGTTTCCCTGGCTTTACTCTTCATACAACTAAATCACTAGTGATAAGGTAACCAGACCTTTCTATAACACAGTCACATAAAGTGCAGTCACACTCACCAGTGCATGGAAGGAGGAGACTGAGAAGATGCCCAGTCTCCCCAGTGCCAGTTTTGAAGGACGGCTGGTGGCAGCCAGAAGGCTCTTAGGGTTTGGTAACTCCCCACCTTGTAGACTCGCCAGGTAGCAGCGCATCCTGAAGAGGTCCATGTTAAATTTCTCTAGATTCTGCTCCCATTGCTGGATCTATTTAGATATGAAGAGGGACAATTAGAGGAAAAAATGTTTTTGTGGGTCTCGTTGAAAATGTGAGCTCGTCCACAAACTTCTAGTAAATTACTTTCATCTGGAGATATATGGATTGGATTAGTTTTCCCCCTGCCAAAACACATTCAGTCATATTGTGTTACAACAACTCAAAAAATGGCTTGAAATAAAACAAAGCTGGTGGTCCTAAATATATACTGACAAGATGAATGTATCATGGGTAGCCTGATTCCCACAGAAGCAATTACATAAAAACAAATCCTTGTGGTTCATGAAGTTTCAAGAAAATTGATTAATTTTGTTTCCTACATTTTTATGAGCTTAGATTCTATGTTTGGTTGCCTAAAAGCAAAGCTGCATGACTCAGCTAAATCAATCATCCAAGTAGCAATGTTGAGGGGGTTTGCTGGTCTTTCAGTGCTCTTCTTTTTGAATTCCCTATTCCTAAAGAAGCGGTAGCAACTGGTAACACCAGCATGTCTGGGTCTTACTCCTATTAACAGTTAAACCATTTCCTATACCTAATCATACTGTAAATGTGAATTAAATACATTATAAGCCTTATATATAATATAGAGCCTGCTGCAATGAAGAGTGTGTTTGCTTAATACAATATAAACATATTTAAATATTTAAATACACACATACACGCTTGCTGAGAGTCCAATTTTTAAACTAAATTAGGCACCCAAATCCTAACCTGAGGAGTTCAAAGGTGAATAAATGTTCATTTAAGGTGTGAACTTATATGAATAAATTTCAAATTGAAGATCCAAATGCTGGACTGGATACTGAACACTGAACATAAGTACCCAAACTTGAAGCCTGGGCTTTTGTGTGTGTCTATATGTGCACAAGCACAGACATTTACATAATGTATGTGGGCCAGATTTTGCCCTTAGTTACACTCGTGTAAATTCCTTGATTTAGAGAGGTGTAAGTGCAGGTAGAATCAGGCTGACTATGTGTGTATTATATATTATATTACATTACATGACTCAACAGAAAAGAGCAGCTGTATTTTGCAAGTTAACCACGGCCACACTTAGGCCTAGTCTATACTAAAAATTGGTCAGGGATGTGAAAAATCCACCCCCTTGAGCAGCATAGTTATGTTGACCTTGGTCCCCATGCTGATAGCACTAGGTCAGCAGAAGAATTCTTCCATCGACCTAGTGACTGCCTCTTGGGGAGGTAGATTACCTACACTGATGGGAGAATCAACTGGTGTAGGCAGTGTCTACACTGAAGCACTATAGTGGCGCAGCTGTGCCGCTGTAGCATTTTACGTGCAGACATACCCTTAGAAAAATGCTATCATCTGAAATCTAGAACTATTAAAAATTCATTCTGGATAAGTACCTTTCAATCATTTATTGCCCACAGGACAAGCTGATCACATGGGTATAAAAATTCTAGGTGCACCGATTGACTAATACATTTGGCTTGAAGCGAAATCAGGTAAGTTTCCTTGTCATGTCACCAAATATCAGAAAGAAATGAATGACTTCCTTGCCTAGTTTGTTACACTGCTAAATTCTGCTGGCTCCTTCTGAATGCTGCTCTCCCCAATGCACTTCAGGAAGAATGCACATAGGTAGTTAAGTATGGCTTCAGGAAAATACTGGAACAACCATATTTTCTTGATAGACAACTCAATTTAATTTCAAGGTCATCCACAGACAAGTCACCCTTTCCTAGTCCTTAATGCTTTATGAGTGACACAACCACAAGCAATGTAACCAAGGAAATGATTCAATAATAAAAAATAAAACAGATAATTCTGGATAAGCTACGCAATATCCTAATTTTTGCAATCGATTTTTCATTTCTGCTTTAACTTGCTAATAGCTCTCTGAGTTGTGAGACTGCTTTTCTCCTGCCCCGCTGCCTTATTTCTTACACATTTCTTAGGGCTCATCTACATCACTAATTTTTGCAATGGCATTTGAAAGCACAATAAGTCCTGTTGGTATAAACCCTGCTTTACAATAGTGTAGCATGACACCTGCATGAGGGGAGTGTAGCTTCACCAGCGCAAAAATACTTCAGGTAGACAAGTCTTGAGTTGCCAGCTACATACTGGTGTGAGACACCAGAGGTTCCAAATACATTATTCATTCTGAAGAAGTGGGATATGTTGCGGCATGTTTGATGCACACCCCTTTTTGTTTTCTCCAAATGTTTGTTTTAATGTCTGTGCTCCATTGAACAGGAAAATGACCATTTCCCACGGTAATGGATTTTTTTTTAATTCTCTTTCTTGCTATTGCAATTATTCCATAAGAAGAGGTACCATAGAAAGTCTCCTGTAACAGAGCTACCAGTGTTTGGGAGTACTGTCTTTTTTTCATCTCCTGCAGACAACAGAAATGGCTGAATTCACCACTGCATTGTTTTAGTTTTATGCTGGTGCAACTCTGTTAATTTCATGGGTGAAAAAATGGAGTAATGCAGGGGTAAATCAGGCTTCTTATCATAAAGAAAGATGAGTGATGGCGGTGGTAGGAGCTGTACTGCAACTGAGTGAGGAGCCACTAAATGTTCGGGATTCACTTTGAGTTCCTCATTTATTGTTCCTCCACTCCTCCCCTCACACACATGTTCACAAACAAAGTTGGCACCATTATTACACAGGTCAGAGTTATCTGCTCCTCGGGCCCTTTAAAAAAAGAGCCAAAAAGAGAACCTCCAATTTTTCTGTGACATACCATCTCAGAGTATCCTTGATCAGAAAAACATTATGTTCTGTAAATCCAGAAAGAAAAAAACTTTGAGGAGTGTTCTTCTCTTAAAAATGTAGTTTTAGGTCACAAAAAAGAGATACACAAATGTACACACAAAAAAGACAGAGAGATACCCTTCACATAAGGAAAATACCTAGTGCAGTCTCACCAGAAACAACTTTTAAACACATGTATGTATGCTTGTGCATAAATCCTTCAAGGAACTCTTCCCCTCACCACTCACCCTGGATTTATTTTATGATTGTTCTTTATTTTAAGCTTCCCTTTACTTCAACTCCTTTCACCAGACACCCTTAATATGACACTTTTCCATCTACCTCTACTTCATGTATGGGGTAATATAGTATGTGGTTCAACAATAGTCTTCCCTCTCCATACACTGATGTCCACAGAATGAAAGTGTGTTGCAAGCTTTCCACAACAATAAAAAGCTCAGGTCTGTCTTTTCAGGTAGGGTACGTCTACACTGCAGCTGAAAGGTGTGACTCCCAGCTTGGGTAGAAGTACATGCATAAGCTTTGCTCAAAATAGCACTGGCACAGACAGCAGCTTGGGCTAGCCTCCAAAGCGCATACCTGGGGTCTTGGACAGGCTTGTACTTGAGCGATTAGCCCAAGCTGCAGCACGAGCTGCTGCAGTCACACTGCTATTTTTAGCATGCTACCTTGA